>NC_090269.1:11355000-11579100 GCF_040414725.1 Anabrus simplex
AGGAAAGATCACAATATGAAGATAAAGTTCTAATTCAAGAGGACAAACTGGGGCAAATATTCATTTATAGGAAGGGGAGTTAGGTATTGGAATAACTTGCCAAGGGAGTTGTTCAATAAATTTCCAATTTCTTTGAAATCATTTAGGAAAAGGCTAGGAAAACAACAGATAGCGAATCTGCCATGTGGGCGACTGCCCTAAATGCAGATCAGTATTGATTGATTGATTGATTGATTGATTGATTGATTGATTGATTGATTGATTGGTTGATTGATTGATTGATTGATTGATTGATTGATTTGAAGAATGGAAGGAGTGATAAGAAAGTATCGACCTGTCTCCATGCTCAACATGCTACCAGGCAATGAGGTGATGAGGTGGAATGAGGCAGTGAGGGCCACGGAAAACCGTATGGGAGGAAATAAAAATGCCTGTCTAAAAACCTGGCATTTTGTGAATAGCGCATGCAAGGATGTGGGCAGGATGGTCCAGGTTATATTAATAGTGGAATAGTTTATCATGCACAAGTCATATTCATATCCAGTCTGTTATCTCAGGGAATCAGTCCATCGCTAGAAATACCGCCTGGTCTCCATGGTGCACCTAGTAGTGTCTCCAATCCCGGAGAGTGAGGCCACGTGCGGGCCTTGTGGCCTTAGTCCTCCGTCTTCTCTGCCCGCTGCTATGGCCCGGTAAATTGAGCAAATGCTATTAAAGGCCGCGTAGCCTTCTGCACAGTTGGCGCTCATCGGTGCTGAGTAAGCTGTGGGATGGTGGTCAGCAGAATACAGGTTTTAGCGTACCGGATGTTAACAGGCTACCTGATCCTGGGCCCACCTCGTACAGCGGAAGCACTGCAAGTACTGTTGAGGGGAACTTTTATATTTTACCTGACTGCTGCTTCCTGCTGGAGTCCTCTTCTAGCCGGCCTTCGTGCAACTGCTTCCCTGGGTGGAGTTGTGGATTGCAGCACTGTAGCCGTCTCCTGGAGGGCTGGCATAACCATCTTCGTGGTACGGGGGCGGCGTCTTCTTCCTGTCACTGATCTCTCCTGAGCAGGGTACGAGATCACGGCCTGGGGACTATGAGAGCACAGCCTGCCCCGCTGTTGCACCCGTCCTTCTTCTTCCTGTCTGGTGCGGGCAGTCGGCGCTGGCGCCCTTGTGTTGTTCCTGTCCTGTACAGTATATTGAGGCGTCTGCGTCGTGGACGTGGCTCTAGTTGGCCGTAAACCATGTTCAGAAACCATTAAGCGCCAGTAGACGTACGTATCTACTCTCGTGATGCCGTCGCGACACCTGGGCGCGTCCCCATCCACGTCTGTCAAAGTTGTAGAGCACGAGTTAGTACCTACTAACTTGTGTCTCAGGCCAGTGTCCTTCTGAGTGTCTGTATGGTAGTTTTATTTCTCTTCTTCTCCCGCAGCGTCTGCCATTGTCCTCTGGGTTAGGTCTCATGCCAGGCCGCGGGATAACCTGAAAATCATGAGAAAGTTTCCTCTCGCAGCATCTGAGCCACTCATGGTCCTCGGGAAGAATGATAAATGCCTGGTTTCGGACTGACTCCACGAGCTCCACTGAGTCCTCGCCGCCATGCTCCGTAAACTGTTCATAACACACACCTCCTCGCACAATCACGGCTCTCTCGGTGGTATACACTGATCTCTATACATGGATCGCTGATGGCAGCTCTCCGCTGCAGGAGAAAGTACGCCAAGTTGAGCGCGCGGTTCGCCATGTTGGCGTACCCATCCTAGAGCTCTCCTTATGGGGAAGCAATGGTAATATAGTCAACTTTAAATCGCAATTAATGGCGCGTTGGAATAACTAAAAATATAGGGACATGTTCACTCAAAGTATAAGGACATTGGGATCACTGACACGTCGTTCCGAGGTCAGTAAATCTCCGGGATAGCAATATAAATGAGTGTATAATAACGGCCGACTAATATTAACTTAGGTGCTGAATACATGCAATTAGCGATCGGTAACACAATACGAGTGAAAATCAGTTTCTGGAAACATTGCTGTAAATTGTGTACATGTATGTCACGAAATTATGCATTCTTAAAATGATGTACCTATAAACGTAGCTCACTATACAGGCCTAGATTCGACATACCATAATCGGTGCTTGATAATGAATTCCTGTTTCCTGTTTCTATGAAGTAACGCGCAGTTTATCAAATTAAAATATCATTGAAGCAAATGTACACATTCATAAAACCAGCAAATATTCAAAACTTGTCTATATATCACATTACCTGCAGCTTAATTTACTATTACAGACCTCTTTAATTAAATTCAGCTACCAAAGCAATACTGATGGTCATCATCAGAAATATGTAACACCCGTTAAATGAGCCCCAAATACCACAACTAGTATAATGGGATAACCTAAAACACCCACCACACTTTGCCTTCTCCCACCACTCCAGTGTCTGAAACCCATAATTATTACTGATGTAAATAAGGTCTAGAAATCCTCCAGACTTCATTTTCTAAGGTTGTTATAAGGTCACGCCAATTATTTCATCAAAACCGTCAGTTTAATTATGACAAATAAATAAAAATATAAGTAAATCTTTACTTGCAGTTAATGTTCAGTAAAATTGAATACAGTTGGCTATACATCACTTCTAAGGCGTGCAGTTTGTCCATTTTTATCTAAATAGTCTTCCTCAACGTGATGGGAGCAGAGAACAGCTGTTTTAGAAGGCTCCCAAGTCTCCCACCTGATACTCCTAATCCGTGATCTTAGATGTTCGGGTTTCGAGAAAGGAAACCTAGAAAAATTGCCATTTTGCTCCCAGAATATGCGAAATAAGATACAATAAACCTAAAACTCAAAACACTACCCTAGGAAGCTTATTATGTACAGTATAAAACTCACCGATGAAATGATTTCTCCTTCTGCTGATCGTTTCTGTTTGTACATCCATAAGCTGAACACTGCGGTATGTTAATACCCGGTAGGATGCTTCTTCATTCGGATTTCACATAAATACATGCACATTTAAATTTAATTTTGTAATTTACAAGCAGTGTCCGCCTCTGTGGTGTAGTGGTTAGTGTGATTAGCTGCCACCCCCAGAGGCCCAGGTTCGATTCCCGGCTCTGCCACGAAATTTGAAAAGTGGTATGAGGGCTGGAACGGGGTCCACTCAGCCTCGGGAGGTCAACTGAGTAGAGGGGGATTCGATTCCCTCCTCAGCCATCCTGGAAGGGTTTTTAAGTTGTTTCCCACTTCTCCTCCAGGCAAATGACGGGATGGTACCTAACTTAAAGCCAAGGCCGCTTCCTTCCCTCTTCCTTGTCTGTATCCCTTCCAAACCTCCCATCCCCCAACAAAGCCCCTGTTCAGCATAGCAGGTGAAGCCACCTGTGCGAGGTACTGGCCATACTCCCAGTTGTATCCCCGACCGAAAGTCTGAATCTCCGGGACACTGCCCCTGAGGCGGTAGAGGTGGGATCCCTCGCTGAGTCCGCGGGAAAAACCAACCCTGGAGGATAAACACATTAGGAACGAACGAATTTACAAGCATACTACAAGGCAACAAACCTAAATTCATAAAATACACTACTATTTCTTTTGAAATAACACAGCACAGAACACCCGTGGAACTACAATCAAGGGGGTCGGCGTCACTGAACTAAGCATAAACAAAGCTAGCGCGCTCCTCGTGGTCTATTCAATGGGTCTACTGCACGGTGCGCTCGCTGCCATCTTACTACGCCAGTCATTCTATTCGGCTTACTGCTACCCAAGCCACCAGCCATCCATGTATAGAGATCAGTGGTGGTATACCATCATGGCAAGGCTCTGTCTGGGTGGAACAATCTATGGCCGTGTTGTTTTCGTGGGCTGGACGCTGCATACTGTAGCTGCTCCTGTGATAAATGCTTAACGAAGAATAACACTTGTAGGTACTTGACAAATGCTTCTGGCATACTGGTAAGTACACTGCAGTGATCTATCGATAATGTATAGTACTTTTTTTGCTATTTGTTTTACGTCGCACCGACACAGATAGGTCTTATGGCGACGATGGGATAGGAAAGGCCTAGGAGTGGGAAGGAATCGGTCGTGGCCTTAATTAAGGTACAGCCCCAGGATTTGCCTGATGTGAAAATGGGAAACCACGGAAAACCATCTTCAGGGCTTCCGGTAGTGTGGTTCGAACCCACTAGCTACCGGACGTAAGCTCACAGCTGCGCGACCCTAACCGCACGGCCAGCTCGCCCGGTTAATGTATTGTACTTGCAATGTAATGAGATCATGGCCACCTTGCTTCCTCGTGTTTTTTGTGAACTTCCACACGAGAAGGAATTTTGATTCGTCTGAAAAAGCGAACGCGCTCTGAATTTTACATGACTATTCATTTTTACTCTTAAGCCATGGCACGTACATTGTGACAGTAATTCGAACTACTGGGAAGTGGCTTTCCATTTCAAATTCTTCTTCTTGCAAATTGTGTACTTACGATGGAAAGAAGGTAAGTCGGCCCCACGAGAACCTAGTCTGCGGTAAAGACGTACGAGAGTGGTGGTGATGATTATCATTTTAGGAGCAAGTACAAATAGTCAACCATTCTCTATATAACACTATCCAGAGAAAAAATGAAAGAATACGACACTTCGAAAAATGAAAGTTTCGGCCAGAGTAAGACAAGGGCCAGTGGTGGTGGTTATTGTTTTAAGAGGAAGTACAACTAGGCAACCATCCTCTATATAACACTAATCAGAGAGAAAGAACGGAAGGGGTCCGACACTTCGAAAAACGAAGATATCGGCCAAAGGAAGACAAGGGCTAGGAAGGGCGTGAAAATGAAAGACTCCCAAGCCCTCGCAAACCTAATAGCGTCGGGGTCGGAAAAGAACAAGAGTAAACCAAGCGAGGTCGGATAGGATAGATGAAAGTGAGGAGCGTGGCACAAGTAAGTGGAAGCAATGTCAGGACTCAGCTGAGGACCCCGTAGTTGCCAACCCACGCTCCAAAGTACAGAGCCCCTGGGCCCCTTTTAGTCGCCCCTTACGGCAGGCAGGGGATACCGTGGGTGTTATTCCACCGCCCCCACCCACAGGGGGAAAAAGACAAGGGCCACGAAGGGCGTGCAAATGAAAGACTCCCTACGCCTCCATACGCAATACCGTCGTGGTCGGAAAAGAACAAGAGTTGACTAAGGGAGGTCGGAAATAATGGACGAAAATGAGGAGCCTGGCACAAGTGAAAACGTACGAGAGAAAGAAGTTCACGACGATTGGAAACGAAGCTAAATTTGGCTGAATCGCTTTGACCTTATATCTGATGGACTGTTAAAGTCTAAAGAAGGAGGTACAGTAGAGACTTCTGTTTTTACCAATTCATTTTCTGATTTTATTGTTAAAAGATAATTACATATTTGAGTTTCTCTCTCACTCCGTTCCTTTTTCCAGCCACAGAAGTGCCATATTTAAAGATATAGGAATATAACAGCCTTGACGATATGACACCATCTAATAAAAATAATTGAATGATGACACGGTAGAGAAGTTAAACTATGTCACTTCCTACTTGCTACCCTTTGGTGAGATATTCGCTAACAAATCGGACCGTATTTTCTGAGTTATGTTTTCCATAGCCAAGGGTCTTGTGTGATATATGTCCTTTCTGTAACTTATTTGATCACCTTTCTCGTTTCGTTTTTGTATGAAAGTAAATTCTGTTACTCGGTTCAGGTAGGTATCAAAATGAGGCAAGTCAGTCGATAAGCGACAATATTACGATTGTGTTTTTTATTCCTGGATTTCAATTCTTCCTTTGTGTTACATGTTTATTCCATGAACTTAGCTTTCTTGTAGCGCATTCTGCTGTATCGCTGTTTGTTGATGTCAAGATGGCTATTATGCGTTAATTTCGGTGTAAATAATGTGTGTGTAGGATCATTGAGATTCCTGAAAGGTAATTAATGCTGGATGTTTTCGTTTAAATATGTTTGAATGTTTTGTATATAGCTACCGTTAAGGACTGCTGCGAATGTGTTGCGTCATTCGAACAAGAGAACATGCTACACTCTAAAGCGACTTGTACTGATGAAACGTCGAGGATCCTTGCTTCATATTTATATACTTAATTATTACTGTGAAACATTACCGTGGTGGTTAGTTTTGTCCTTTATGTGGATATTATATGTAAGTATGAGTGTCACGACTACAAGGATTTAAATGTAATTGGGAACAAACTTGTCTCGCGTTTATTCTGTCCCTCGGAGGATAGTGTGTAACTGTATGCTTCTTAGACAGAGATAAAGATGGATGGTTACTTGCTGTGCTTGTCGTGACCAGTTGAAAGTTCTTTTATTTGAAGCATTCTGCTGATGTCTTTTTGCATTATTAATTAATACGTTGTTGGTCCATGCCCACTCATCAGAGTGCAGAACTCTGATCTGCACTTATATGTTTTATACCTTTGCTTTCTAATATCCACTGTATCAGAAGTACAAGAACTTGTTTGCTGGAGGGAATTTGTTTGAGGTAATTTGATGGTTTTGACCCTTTTAACAGACTTGTAGTCTGAGTGGTAAGCTGTTTTTTTTTTTAAATGTGGATTTTCCATGTAAGTGTAAACGTTTACATCAAATTAAATCCCAGGATTGCACAAGAATATCATGGTATCTTGACACTATGTATTTACCTTGGGTATTGCTCTTACTATTTGAACAAAAAATCTATTCAATTTGTTCTGCTAAACTAGATGATACAGTTGGTATGTCATTTTTGGATTCACGAGATCTGAGTGGATTAAAAAGATTTGAAAAATAAAGAGGCTTAATAGTGGACAGTCTGCTATAGTGAATGCGACCTTTTATTAGTAGGCCAGTTAGTCATCCTGCTGTATCAGAAATTGTTAGAACTACTGTGTTGATGTCCCAGTATGCCTCCACTCCTACGGCACGAGTGCTGTTGTCAGGACTGCCAACAAGCAGTGATATTTTCCTGCTCCCAACTGTTGGCTATCAGGGGTGATATACAATTTCTAATCACAAGATTATGTGCCAAAAGACTGGATCAGCTCCAAAATTCTCCACAGTGTTCACGTGGAAAGAGGGCATCTGATACTGTTGATGACAATTTGTTTGTATGGAGATATTAAGTTTTGAGCAGACCGTTTGGTGTTGTTCGACAGGAGTATGCTATGTGCCAACACTGGGTTCACCCTTTCCCTACTTCATCATCGTTATTATCATCAAAAATCTTACACCCAGATATGCAGGTCTTGCATAGGCATCAAATAGACCTACACCAGGCGAGCTGAATTTGTTCTCAGACCTCCTGGCACTAATAGACATACGGCAAATAAATAACCTAATCCTTAGGGCCTGTACCAATTGCCTGGTTACAATGTTGGTTTCTTGTTGACGCTAAATTGCTTATACTAATTCCAGATAGTCCCTCAGCCCATAAACATATCCGTGTTAACCGTAGGATACATACCTTCTCTTTCCTACACATTTTCATACCCCGGGTCCGTTGGTCCCTTAAATAATTACATGGGTATTAGGTATACCGAGTGGTCCACCAGCCCCTTGCGATCCAGTTTTATGCATCCCTTCATATTTACTACAATTCTGAGACATCGGTCCCTCTCCCGAAACCAGAGTATTAACTTATAACGAGATGTGTGTTTACGGGCTAGAAGACAGCAGAAATTGTGAGCGCCACTATTGATTCATTATGGGTTCCTTGAATGAACCCGTAAAACGAGTACAGATACGCAGTGCACGTCCTTTAAAACAGGAGGTTGATGCACAGACCGGGAGCACAGTACTGTATTGGCTGGGAAGTGGGCGCCGTAGGTCGCAGTAGCTCACATGGCAAGCAGGCGGGGAGGTATGTGATAGACAGTGCTCGAGGTAGGAGGTTCGAATCCCACATAAGAACTTTTTTTTTTTTTTTTTTACAGAGAGTTGCCTGGGATGTGGTAAGGTTCCATACTTGATAGCTTCCAAGAACTGATTTATTTGACCCTGTAAAAGACCGTATGTATCGTTGCATTGGTTATGGTACTGGGTTGGACGAGGATGAGGAGATGATGGTCTTTGGCTAGTTAGCTACGTAGTACATGTTCCAAGTTTCGTAGACCACAGGTAGGGCAAAGTATGCCCCATTGGAATGATAACAACATGCAATGGCAGGTAAGTACAGGCAAACCCCTTATACACCCCTTATCCGCGTTTTCACAAATACGCGATTTTGGTTTTAGTCTAGTGCTGTCATCTGTTAAGAATACTGTACGTGGAAGCTGTAATGTCTTAAGGCGGGTACAGACATGCGATCGTAACTCTAACCTACACTATATTGCGCGCCAAGGTTAAACGAGATGAGCATATCTCTACGCGCATCTTCTGTTGTGTTTGTCGAGACTTAAATCGTCAGTTCTGATCAGTAGAGCTGTGAAGTTGCACTTGACAGGCGTTTTTAAAACGCCGGATAAAATGAAAGAAAGTGTGCTTGTCAAAGTCATATTCGTTAGAAACAAAGTTAGGAGCTTTGGATCGCTATGAGAAAGGTGAGCGTATTGTTGATATTCAGCATGCTTTGGGACTTAGTGAATCCACTGTGAGAACTATTCGTGACAATGGCGAATCAATTCGAAAAAACTGTTCAATCTTTTGCTAACTTAAGTGTGATTGGAATGGCCAAATCTCGCTCGGAAGCAATGCAAAGAATGGATCGGATTGAGCATCACAACCAACAATACATGCCTTTCTCCGGAGCTGCTATTCAAGCTAAAGTCAGGAGCTTGTATGCAGAGTTTATTTTATTATTGTGTGTTTAAGTGTTACATTTTTAAGTGTATAAAGTTTGCATTAAAATGCGTTTAAGAAACATGTTAATGATTTTTTTCTTTTTTCTTTTTTTTGTAGAAATACTAATAATATTTGCTATTTTAAACTTAACATGTGAGTACATGGAAACATAACACTATATTTTACATATAAAATGACTCGATTTACGCGAATTCGGTATGCGCGGCAATTCTGCGGAACGTAACTATTGCGTATAACGAGGTTTACCTGTATGTAGCTGCGCGAACTCCCTTCCTTCGAAGCAATTCACAACACAATGTTTATTCACTGCCTCAAGATGTACTCCAGTGACGAGTATGTGGATATGTTACTTATTTATGGAGAAGCTAGACAGAATGAATACCAGGCACAATGCTTGTACCAAGAACGCTTTCCAGATAGACGACAACCGACGGGCATGACATTTCAGTGTGTGGAAAGACGCCTGTTGGATACTGCATCCCTGGGAAGGACACGGCATGTTCGAGATCATACCGTGACGTCTGCTGACAATGAAGAGGTCGTGTTTGACGCTATCCGGTGTAACCCTCGTACTAACACACGGACCATTGCACAGGAGACGAACATCAGCCGAGCGACTGTTATGCGGATATTGCATACCCACCGGTTTCAGCCGTACCATCTGCACTTACACCAGGAGCTCCATGGTCGTGATTTCGATGCCCGAGTGGTGTTCTGTCAGTGGATCCTACAGCATGTGGACACTGATACTGCTTTTCTAGCGACTCTCTTATTTACAGACGAAGCATGATTCCACAACAATGGAACTGTAAATCGCCATAATATGCATCACTGGAGTGTGGATAATCCCCATTGGGTGCGGCAGACAGCTTTTCAGGTACAGTGGGGCGTGAGTGTATGGTGTGAAATCTTGGGTGATCACCTTATTGGTCCTCATTTCTTTGAGAGCCATCTGACCAGCCAACGCTACCTGCGGTTTCTCCAAGATGAACTACCACCACTTTTGGAACATGTGCCACTCCTTGACTGCTACAGGATGTGGTTTAAACATGATGGAGCTTCACTACACCCAGCTTTGGTCGTCCGGAACCATCTCCATGCGATGTATCCTGATAAATGGATAGGAAGGGGAGGACCTGTCCCCTGGCCCGCCAGATTGCCCGATCTTATGCCCCTGGTTTTTTTTTCTCTGTGGGGCCATGTAAAACAACTGGTGTATGCACAGGAGCCAGCCAGTCCTTGTCAGCTTAGACAGCTCATCACAAAGGCATGCCGATCTGTTTTGCCAGAGATGTTGCTACGGGCCAGACGGTCCTGACAACATTGTGCGAAACTCTGTATCGACCACAGATGTCGTCGGTTCGAGCAGGTGCTGCGTTAAACAACGTGGATAACAAATCCTGTCACGTTTCCTAGCCTCTATCAGCCCATCTCCATACCAGTGGCCCTTTTCAGGGCCAAATAAAGAGATCAGTCTGTGAAAAATGCTGGTATTAAGTATACAACCTTGCCACATCCCAGGCAACTGACTTAAAAAAATTACTTGCACGGGAACAAAGTTTCTAACCATGACTTGATCTCCGACTTTTAAATTGGTGGGCCTCCGTCCACGATCATATCTTTCCCTAACCTTTTCATGAGAGACCTTCAGGTTATGCTTAGCCTTCTTCCATAGATCCCTAATATTATCGGGATCTATTGTCTCTGGTAAAATATCATTGAGTGGCCAAAGGTTAGAAAGCGGCATATTAGGAACAAATTTAAACATGAGAGAAGCTGGAGTAAACTTACGGGACTCATAAACCGCTGAATTTAAAGTAAAGGCCAACCAATGCAGGGACGTATCCCACCTGGAATGATCTTCATAATGAAAAGCAATTAGAGCAGATCTAAGATTATGATTGACCCGCTCAGCCAGAGATGGTTGAGGGTAATACGCTGATGTAGTTACATGTGATATAGACAGATCAAAACAGAATTTACGGAAGAGGTTGGATGTAAAGGCTTTAGCATTGTCAGAAACTATATATTGACAGGGACCAAAAGAAGCAAATATGGTATTTAAACAAGAAATGGTGGACTGAGCGGTTGCCAGCTTAGTCGGAAATAGCCAGGAAAATCTCGTGAAACCATCTACACACATTAGAATGAATTTATTGGCGTTCACCTTTGATTGGGGGAAGGGTCCGACGTAGTCTATATAGAGGTGTTCCATTGGGCGCGATGCTTGGTGAGATGATAATAGACCTAGCTTAGTGGACAAGGTGGGTTTACTAAGCAAACAAAATTTACAAGCTTTCACCAATTCTCAAATTTTGCCGTCCATACCTTTCCAAATGAACATCTCTCGGATCTTTTCCCGAGTTCTGAAGATGCCTAAATGCCCCCCTAATGGGGTCTCATGATGGTACTTGAAGATCATAGGTACAAGCACGGCTGGAACCACTACTTTCATCTTTTGGTCATGCCTCGACGGGCAACACAAAACCCCGTTCCTCAATACATAAGGGACGACATGTTCCCCAGAAGAAAGGGTCTCAATAATAGGGGTCAGCACGGGATCTTCACGCTGATATTTTTCAATATCCCTAAACAGCATGGGGGAATCAGTTAGAATGGCATTAATGCCCGAAGGCATGGGCATGGGAAGAGAAGAACTATCTTCCTGTTCGGTGTTCTCCACATCCTGAGAGAACATGCGCTTAGTCCATCCGCCACTACATTTTCAGATCCCCTGATATGCCTAACATCAAATTGGAAGGCAGAAATCCTGATGTCCCAACGGGCTATACGACCAGTACGATGCGGCTTAGCTAAGACCCAACTTAAGGCTTGATTATCTGTTTCCAGGTCGAACTTAACATGTTCCAGGTAGAGTCGGAACTTCTCTAGTGCAAATAAAACCGCCAGACCCTCAGGTTCATAAATAGAATATTTAGCCTCTTGGGATGATAATGTCCTAGGCTTATAAGCTGTGGGTCGTCTTCCGAGTTCAGTTTCCTGAAGGAGGACAGCGGCCACCGCCGATGATGAGGCGTCGGTTTGGACAGTGAATTTCTGTGAAAAATCAGGCATTGCAAGAACCGGGACGTTACAAAGAGCTAATTTCAGATCTTCAAAAGCGGCTTGTTGAGACGGGCCCCACTTAAATTTGACGCCTTTCCTATGAAGTAAGTTCAAGGGTGCCGCTCTGTTAGCAAAGTTAGGAATAAATTTCCTGAAGAAATTCACCATGCCTATGAACCTGGCAATACCTTTGATGTCGTTAGGAGGTTTGAAATCACGGATGGCCTGTATTCTGGAATGATCGATAGAAACACCATCGGGTGACACAATATGCCCTAGGAATGACATAGAAGGCTTAGCAAAAGCTACCTTAGATAACTTCACAGTCAACCCGGCCTTACGAAGGCGATAGAGTACTTCCTTCAGATGATCTAGATGTTCTTTAAAGGTCTCAGAAAATACGACATCATCAAGATGTCATACATCAAGATAGTGATTGAATTACTCAAACTTGATGTCGGAAAAGACCCTATCTAGCAGTCTAGTGAGCACAGCTGCCCCCGTGAGGAGACCAAAAGGCACGCGGTTGTACTCATACAAGTTCCAATCCGTGGCAAAAGCTGTTAGATGTTTCAATTCTTCAGCTAGAGGAATCTGATTGTACACCTGATTAAAGTGTAGGATGGTAAAGAACTTAGCTTTCCGAAACCATGAAAAACAAGAGTGAAGGTCGGGAAGAGGCACAGACTGTAACACCACCTTCCGATTTAAAGCCCTATAGTCAATCACAGGCCTGAAGCCACCTTGGGGTTTCGGCACCAGAAAAAAGGATGATGAATACGCCGACTCAGAGGGTCGAATAATTCTGTCCTTTAATATTTGGTCGATCTCTTTAAGAGCCTTTATTGTAGGTGGAGACAGCCTATAAGGCGGAAATCTAACTGGGATCGAGTCCGTAACCTCAATCTTGTATTCAATAAGGTCAGTAACACCAAGAGTATCGGAAAATACATCTGGAAACGGCTGACACAATATACGAATACTCTCAGCCTGCTCCTCAGGTAGATGTCTAAGGTCTAACAACATCTCATCCTGGGTAGGCGAAACAGATGAACATGACACAGAATTACACTTAAGCAAAGGAATTTTACAATTATTAGCAAATTTGAAACTGTCCGGCTTGCTCTGAATGTCGAGCACTAGACCGGTATGAGACATGAAATCCGCTCCCAATATTACGGGGCACGACAAGTGCTTAGCCACAAACCGTTTCATTTTCTAAGTGAATTTAGAAATTCGGATTTTGGCAATGATGAAACCTAAAATTTCCAATGGAGAGGAATTAGCCGAAACGCATTGGACAGAAGACGAACAGTAATCAGGAAACTTACGGACGGACTTTAATTTAGAAAACCACTCAGCCAAAATTAGAGAATAACCACTCCCCGAGTCTAATAGAGTAGTGACGGGTTCACTATTCAATTCAACTTTAAGAAAGGGTACAGGTGCGGGGGTCTCCGCCGCAATTCTGAGGCATTATTTTGGGCATTCAAATGACAGATTAGAAGAACCCTTATCCTTACCCGACCTTTCGCTGAGTTTAGCAGGGGCTGAGCCTTGGGAAGATGAACATGCCGACTCAGCCGATGACGCTAGTCATTTTCTATTATTGGAGTTCGCGGAGTATGCACCAGAAGTTGAGCAGGAGGGGGTGCTATTGGCATTAGGGCAATTTTTAGCGAGGTGGGTTAATGAACCACATGTGAAACATCCTTGAGATGACCCTGCCCCATTTTTTGTCCCACTGGATTTGATCACAAAGGACACTTGTTACGGAGATGTTCCGTAGACCCACAGGCATAGTATTTATGGGTGGTGAAATTCGGCAAGGCTGAGGCCGAAAATTATTAGAAGAAGGATGGGGCTCCTTAGCGACTCTTAAGGTGTTGGCATATCGCACTCCTTTGGCTGAGACAGCCATCGCCTCTAATTCTGCCAAGGTTTGGGAACGAGACTCAAAACATAAATAGGATCTATAAGGTGGAGAGATACCTTCTACAATAGTGTGCACAATCTGGTCTTCGGAGAAATGCAGGGCGAACACTCGGGTATAAAACTTAATATCTTGGATGTAATCTGCTAGATTTTCGTCCAGACGTTGTACTCTAAAATATTACTTTTGTATTAGAGAGGACATTGCCCTAGCCGGAATGAAATTTGCCAGAAGGTGAGCATGGAAGTTTTCTTTGGATGATTTGTCAGCTATAGCTTTAACTATCTTGTCCGATAGGGCACCCACAGAATACGGGTACATGATTTGAAGAATTTGGGAGTGGGAGAGAGAAAACAATAGTGCGTGATGCTGAAATTCAACTAAAAACCTGAGAAAAGAAATTACATCCTTAGTGGAATTTACGGAAAATTTTGAAATTCCTCTAAGCAACATAGCCAGCGGATGGGGAACACTACTAAAACAGGGTGACATAATTGGTGACGGCCTAGATGGTTGAGAAGCTTCCGATACAGCATTATTCAAGAAGAAAGGTGGAATTTGTTTGGGATGACCAGACTCTGTTTCCAATGGGGCAGATTTTTGTTGCACTGCTACAGATTTTCTGCTTTCTACATTCTTGGAAGAATCTTCCTCACTCACAATGTTTATCACAGGGACTTGGTCGGTTTTGGGAGCAGCTGCCCCAGTCAACAATTGATTGACTCTATTTGATATTTTTGATAGATGGTCAACTAAATTACTTGCCTCCTTAGCATGATCTTGTAATTTGAGAGACAATAGATTGCTAACTCTGTTATAAAAATGGAACAGTCTAGCCTGTACTCTCTTAAGTTGATTAGGAGATGGATCACTCACTTAAAAAAAAAACTAACTACGGATGCTAGCTCAGTGGTATTGTCGGTGATAGTGGACAGAGCCTCATCAATGTCTTTTTCCCCCAAATTTGGGATACAAATAGGTAATTCCAATGACTCTTTAAGTTCGGTGGTATCTGCCGCAACCGTGCCTCCAGATTAAACATTTCTAATTAGTAACTCATAGGTTAATTCCTCCTTTCGCAAGTACCCGGGATGGAGGACTTCACAAGGGCCAGACGTGATGATAGAAAATTTAGAAATTTAGAAAAAAAATCCAACGATCGAGAAGATTCTTAGAGTTTGATGCGGATTCTATGTTTAGCTGTCAAAAAGGGCTTAATTGAGACCCATTCAACCACACTCTGCTACCACTTGTTCTGGGGTATTTGTGGACCAGATTAGGAAAAATCCCAGATTCAGAAGTTTAACAGTTCGGGCTTTAAGCCCCTTGTTTTACAATTTTACAAATGGAAGAAGAATTATTTAGTTAAGGGCAGAAATCCCCTAATTCAAGAGCAGTTGCTCCCTAAATCATAATATCTAGCCTCCCAAAGGCACACTTTACAATTACAAAACTTGAAAAAGAACTAACAGGCTCTCAGGCCTCCAAGCCTACTCAAGGCAACATCAACTTACAATCACTGGCCTCCCAAGGCACAACTTACAATTTGAAACTGATTTATACAGGGGTATTTAATACCCAACCTTCATGAAAAAGGAACAGGTTAAATAACTGGCCCAAACACACAATGAGTGGAGGCAAGCTGCGCTTCAAGATAATGAAAACTTAGAAACCTACAGGGCTCTAGGCCGATGAAACAGGAGCTATTCCCAAACTACTCAGGTGACTCTTATAGAAATTACTTGAACACATTACAATTACAAAACGTAGTCGCCTCAAACCAAGATGAAGGGGAACTCGAGAGGGTACTTCACTCTCTATCCCCAGTTTACAGTTAAAGATTTTATGAAGTTGTTACATTTTAGAAAAGTTGTTACATACTAAAGAGTCGGAACTTTCCCTTGGGTTAAACTGCGGAGGTAGCAAGAAAGAATAAAGTTATGTGGCCATTACCTTGTAGATGTTCTAGCTGCCGACGAAGAAAGAGGACGCCCGCCTCCTGCCTAACACACACACTGAGATAGACGTCGATCAATTGGCCAAGAAACGTGAAAAGCCGCGGTTTATAAACCATCAGGGAAGGTTCGAGATCATTCAAGACTAAACTAGCCACACCCTCTTAATTTTATTGATTAAATTCCAAAGTAACACTCAAAATCGAACAAGAAGCCTGTGATAGGTAGAAAATTAATTACAGAAATTAGTGATTGGCTAGATTCAAAATTGGCGGAAAGAAAAAGGAAATATTGCCAACCCAAAAATAAATGAACATCCATCAGTACAAAACTCTAGAAATACAAAACTTCCTTAAATTATAACTTCTTTCACATTGCACCAGGGTGCATGATCATAGTTTTTTGGTAGGTGTCATCTCTGGAGGAATGTCCAAACTTGTTGATGTGCAACAAACAAAACTAGGAGAAATTCAGTCAGTTCAGGAAAGTTCACAATAACAAAATTACTCAATATTTTAGTGGTGACATCTTCTGACTAAAGTTCCAAGTTGGTGTAGTTTCAGTTTCACTGTTTGACCAATAAAGGAATTCATTCAGGCGCTGATTTTGAATGCACGACGTTGAGGTGTACCTCCTGGTACACATATAATAACAAAAATTATGGTTATGATCTTCTTGACATAATATGATGTCTTTAAGTTGACTTAGGACCTCAGGTAAAGAAGTAAATCTCTCATGTTTGATGTAGAGCAAACACTGACTTGCTGGAGGAAGCAGGCAAGTCATGTAAACAAAAGAGCGGATAGGGAACAAGGGCTTCCTCCAACAAGACATTGCTTGTTCTAAGAAACCCCATGCCACTATAGCTCTTGAGGGGCCTTGGCTTACCGAGCGACCGCTGATCAGCCCGAAGACCTGCAGATTACTAGGTGTTGTGTGGTCAGCACGACGAATCCTCTCGGCCGTTATTCTTGGCTTTCTAGACCGGGGCCGCTATTTCACAGTCAGATAGCTCCTCAATTCTAATCACGTAGGCTGAGTGGACCTCGAACCAGTCCTCAGGTCCAGGTAAAAATCCCTGACCTGGTCGGGAATCAAACCCGGGGCCTCCGGGTAAGAGGCGGGCATGCTACCCCTACACCATTGGGCCGGCCCACTGCTTGTTCTACATCAGACATTAGAGATTTACTTCTTTGCCTGAGGTCCTAAGTCAACT
Organism: Anabrus simplex; assembly: GCF_040414725.1. NCBI lineage: Eukaryota > Metazoa > Arthropoda > Insecta > Orthoptera > Tettigoniidae > Anabrus > Anabrus simplex. The sequence goes on from NC_090269.1 coordinate 11,371,980, forward strand.
TAAAGACATCATATTATGACAAGATGATCATAACCATAATTTTTGTTATTCTATGTATTTTAATGTTATAATTATTCCTGCAACATTGTCTTTGTCTGGTATTCATATGTTTTAGTTATCACATAATTCTTTGAATTTTATTTGGCTGAAAATGGCCACTAAGTGGCTGAAACTAGTCCCAAGACTGATGTAATATTATTTACTTGATAGGCTATATTGTATTGAAAAGGTTCTCTTGTCATCTTATTTCTTATAGAAATGATGTTGGATCGTGTGGGCAAACACCCAGCTATAAGCACCCGTCAACTTGCCCTGAAACGCACACTTTTTTGAAGGATACAGAGTGGAGAGTACTGGCAGAACAGGTATTACACTCCTATCATAAAGATGTACGCAAGCACTGGGACCAGTGGATTTTGAGCCCCGCGTTCACTTTGGTCAAGTGCTGTACCACAGTGCTGTAGTGTCGAACTTTGTATGGTTTGTATTGTTCACGGATGAGGCCTCATTCACCCATGATGGTATTTTCATCAGGTGCAACAGCCATGTCTGGAGTGAGAACAACCCTCATGCCACACACATCGATGGCCACTAGCAACAATTCTCTGTGAACGTAGGGGCAGGCATTGCACAAGATCACCTAATGGGACCTTATTTGCTTCCATGGCGATCGTGATCGCCGGATCCCACACCTCTGGACTTTTCTCTCTGGGGTTACAGCAAGTCGTTGATGTAAGAAACCTCCACAGAAACAGATGATCTGCTTACTAGGGTCCGAGCTGCCTGTCTCCTGGTATAACAGGCCCCAGGGATCTTTGAGAAAGTGCGGCATAACTTAAGCGTTGCCGTGCATGCATTGAGACTGGCGGTTGTCACTTTGAACAATTACTATAAGCTACATTGTTATGCGGTGTACTCCGTTTATATCCATAACACAATAAATGTACATTTTCGACCACTGGTTCCCTATCTAATATAATTGGTTGTGTACCCACTATCACCTGTTTCAGTTTGATGCAAAAGTTTGAAACATCCTGTATAAAAGTATGAAATGAAATGGCGTATATGGCTTTTAGTGCCAGGAGATCACAGGACGGGTTCGGCTCGCCAGGTGCAGGTCTTTTGATTTGACTACCATAGGTGACCTGCGCGTCGTGATAAGGATGCAATGATGAAGAAGACAACACAGACACCCAGCCTCCGTGCCAGGGAAATTAACCACTGATGGTTAAAATTCCCGACCGTGCCGGGAATCGAACCCGGGGCCACTGTGACCAATGGCCAGCACGCTAACCATTTAGCCATGGAGCCGGACTGTATAAAAGTGAAACTATGGAAGTGATTTGAACGAAATCCAATGGTAGTTTTTATGAGTAATTTAATTGCAAAGCCATACCAAAATTAGATAGGCTTGATGGACAGATTGCTGCTAGGCGATAGCAACTTGCACTGTATCATGATAGTCCAGCAAGAAATGCTGTGCATAGGAGGATGGGAACACGCTGCCATGTTTTATAAAATACTTTTCTTGCTAGGGGGTTCATGACCCCCTGCCTGTTATTTGGAAATAGCAATCCAACATGCCATGATAGAGATGTACTTTCATTTCATAGGACCAACTTTGATAGGTCTGCCAAGTTTGAAGAATGTAGCTGTGTATTAGATGTTAAGAAATATTTAAGAAACTGTGAGAAATTTAGAATATCTACAGTGGAATGACACAAGTTATCACCCACTCCTAACGAAGAGCAGCTAGGGGTTGGGGCAGTGTCCCCAGCGAGCAGAGGCGAGTGTATGTAATGTCTGTCTATCTATTGAGCTCTTTAGCCAGCATGTTAATTTATAATTTTACCTGTTATAAGCATTGATCATGTTACATCTTCTGTCTCAGCGGGTGTTAATGGATCTTTGTCACTTGCTGACGTGACTTTAGGGTATCAAGAGAAAAGCTAACTAAGAAATCAAAAGTGTGGGTATCTTATGTTTATTCAAGAAGAACAGAAGAATAAATCGATGAAAATTGTTAAATACAACCATAACCAAAATGTCTGGGGGTCAATGACCTTACTCTTATATCGAGGCTGGACGATTTCAGGATGCAATGCTATTCTATTACAATGAAATGCCTGAAGGGCTATCTTTTGAAGAATCACTTTAAGTATAATACAACAACAACAAAAACCTGGAAGTACAACTATTCGGTTCCATAAATAACTGCAGTTTAGGCTTCCAATTGCTGGAATGCTCAAACATCACAAACTGATTTCCAAACGTTCTCTTAAATTAAGGATGTTCACTAACTGACGATCACTTAGGACTAGCTACATGGACCCTTAATTGAATCTGAATAACCTTCAATTAGCAATATGGACTGATCAGCATCATCCTCTAATATGAATTTAAATTAAGCACACATGGTTGATGACCATGGTGTCCGTTCAGTGATGCTGAAGTGAATGTGGTGATCCTTCAGTGAGGTTATGTTAAGCTAATGTTGTCAATGACCACAGTGACTATCCACTGAAATAAAATTAAACAAACGTGGCTGACGACCAACGTGTCCCTTCAAAGCAAGAGCACAATATGATAATCTTGCTGAGCTTAAGTTCTCTTCAAGTGTCAGGAAATTATTATTACAATGCTAAATCCAAAAAATGAAATTATAAACCAAAAGCAACAGTTACACCTTCCAGGTTCATTTCAAGTGAATACTTGACTTTAGGTTAACACACGTAAATCAATAATAATTTTATCTGAAGTGCTGAATGAATATTCAGGCTAACACGTGATGGGTGAAAAACAATATTTGTCCTGGATTTTTGAGTATTTTTTTTAACTTCTTCTGTGTTTATCTTTATCATTTGGTTTTCTTGAATTGCCATGTACTTTGCATATTGATTATAAAATTATACTGACTTTGAGATTAAACAAATTGCCTCATTGGAGTGCTTCCATCATGCTCATTTATTTAACAATTAAAATATTCTTGTGAAGACAGTGTAATTCTATGTAATTTTAACACTGCTATTAAATATATTAGATTTTTTCTCAGCTGCTGGACATTTAAAGTGCATTAACTATATAATTTCTTTCCAGGTCATATGTAATTAGGCACACTCCTCTGTTATAGTATGAAAGGCATTCCTGGGAGGTACATAAATGATGCCACGCCATCACATGCAATATACCCATCTTCAAAGCAGAGCTGGTTTATATCACTGCTTGTATGCAGTAAAGCATTGCATTGTGTGGGCATCTTCCTGGTGTTTGATCTTTTGAAGACTGTAGATGTTATCTCTCTACTGTTTTTCTTGAAGCTAGTGTAAGTAGTTGAATAACATGTTCTTTTTGTGACTAGTTGTTACATCACACATTGTTGGTAAGCAACAGGCTTGTAAGGTTATTGATCTATTTCAAAAATTGAAGAAAGCTATTTTTGACTTGCATCTGAAGGAATATGAAATATATCAGACTTGGCTTTAATAATTTAATTAAGTACCATATAAGGGTACAGTAGTGTGTTATGTAATGTAGTAGCCTACAATATTAAGTTTTTGGAATAAACTCTTCTATGGGACCACTTGGGGAGCATCCTTATACAGTGAATTACTTGCTGAGTAGGTAAACAATTATGTAATTGTAATCTGCATGTTCTTGTTGTATGGGACAATGTATTGCTTTTGAGGACTCGTGCCTCTTGTTCACCATCAAATTTTTCTTTCAGTTCAATACATCACAAGAAAAATTGTCAGAAAAATTGTTGCCTTATTAAATATTGTTCAACATTGCTGAACGTTTGACGAGATTTGAAAAGGTTTGGCAAGGTTTGATAGCATTTTTTTGTTCGTACTCCACTGTCGGCAGCCCTGAAGGTGGTTTTCCGTGGTTTCCCATTTTCACTCCAGGCAAATGCTGGGGCTGTGTTGGTGCGACGTGAAACAAATAGGGGAAAAAAGAGATAGCATTTTGTTTTAACGAGGAGGGAAGGTAAACAGCAGTTGTGATTCTCAGACTAGCAAAAAAAAAAAAAAAAAAAAAAAAAAAACTTTCATAAACCATAAGTAATTCACATGGGTAAAATATTAATGTGGTTATCTTCAACATAATTTTTGCAGTGTACTTACTACTTTAACATCATTTCCAGAGGTTATGTTCTATTACATTTACTCACATTAATTGAATAAAAATGGTAGTAATGCAACGGAAAGTCCTATCTTATTACATGAAATCATATTAGGGATTCCATAATAATAATAGCCTGGCTGAGTAGCTCAGACAGTTGAGACGCTGGCCTTCTAACCCCAACTTGGCAGTTTCGATCCTGGCTCAGTCCGGTGGTATTTGAAGGTGCTCAGATACGTCAACCTTGTGTCGGTAGATTTACTGGCACTTAAAATAACTCCTGTGAGACTAAATTCCGGCACCTCGGAATCACAAAAAACCATAAAAGTAGTTAGTGGGACGTTAAGCAAATAACATAATAATAATTCTGATGCATGGAAGAAAGCACACTCCAAAAGAATGAAAACCTGGTGGGTCCGTAAGAAGGCAAACAGCCGAGATCTTGCAGTCCTTAGTGGCCCTAACAATGAATAATAATATGCGATTGTTGCTGAGTGTTTACTTATAGGTTACCGTACCGTATGGTAACAAACATAAAAGCTGTCCACTTCCTTGAGATATTTCTCTTGCAATCTCCTCATACGCTGCCATTTTATTAATTTTGTTGTGGTACTCTACGGAGTCCACTGAATATAGGCAGGGATTTGCCTCATACTTAGCAATTAATACACACACAACATCCCTCAGTCATGAAGACGAAGCCTTTTTTGTTGTTTTAATTCCCGTCCTGGCAATCCCAGCATGCATAGTGACATAGTGCACACCGCTAATACTCAAATTCCATTGGTCAATTCTCTCAAAGACTTGGCAATTCTTTTATTGATTAAAAGATGTTCTAATTCACCTTCAAGACTTTTTCTGAAGACTTCTCAAGCCTTTTCAAGTATTGCAAGTGATTTGACATGTAAATTTGTTAAGTCTTGAAAATTCTTATGAAGTCTTGAATTTTACAAAAATTTGATCATGTACAACACAGTTCAGACCTCCTGCTTCATGGAGAGAGAGAACAATGTACTGAATGTACATTCTGCTTATCACGAAAATCTAAAGGGGACGTTTAACAAATTCTCTCTGAGCAATTGATCCCATTGCAAGTTTGAGGTATCAGGACTTCTTCAGTGTCGTAACATGCTAGAAAGTCTTGACCTATTGAGAGCAGTGTCCATTTTACAATTTAAATCTTTGAAGAATGGAGTGAGCTTATCATACAAAAGATTGTATGCCTCCTTGCCAACCAGTGTTAAACATGTAAAAGTTCTGCTTTGGCTGGTTGCCTCCCACAATTGGTCTCTGATGAAATTTAATGCCATTCAATGATAACACATTTGATTGCTGAGAAAGACATCTCTAGAAACTAGATTTTTCACTAAGACACCATAGTATGAAGAACTGAAGATGTTCCTGGAAGAGATTTCTCTTCTCTCCTGTTTACACTCAAAAGACCACAGCTCCACACACTCCATACTCACTCACACAGTAGGCTTCTGAGGGACGTAAAGTTCCTGTGCTGATCTCACAATCCTCTTCCATCCTTTTTGATCTTGAGCCCACTCTTCCCAGTTATCAATTTGGAGGGTCCGGCATACCTTGTTGATCTCCTTTTTCTAGGTGCTTCGGGGTCTTCCTGAAGGTCTTTTCCCATTAAGAGATCCCTTGTATAGATCTACTGGTCCTCTATTATCCTGCATCCTCAGTATATGTCCAGCCCAGCACAGTCTGTTGATTCTGTCACACCCATTATAGTGTGTTGTTGAGAGAGGGTGTAATAATTAGATCTTTTTTGCCAGCTTTGAGAGATGGGATTGAACCATGGGCCAAATATTTTTCTATAAACTTTATTCTCAAAGACTTGCAACTGCTGCTGCTCTTTCTTGGTTATATTCCATGTCTGGGAACCATACAGAAGTACTGGTTGAATGATTGTATTGTAGATAATTATTTTTGCATTCCTTGTTAGAAACATGGAGCCTAATGTAGGGCTCATAGAGTAAAATGCCTTATTTGCATTTTAAATTCTAGCTTGGTGTTCCTGTTACCTTTGGTTTTGCTCATTGATTAATACACCAAGGAATTTAAACTCCTCTACTCTTCTGAAGATATATTTCCCAATCTTCAAAGGCAATCTGTCAACCTTCTCGTGATTTGGTCTCTGTACAACCATGTAATGTATCTTTTTATCATTTACCTGTAAACCAATTTTTGCTGCCATTTCCTCTAGTTCCACAAATAACTGTAATTTCTAATTCAGTGCGGCCAATAAGAACAATATCATCCACATATGCAAGGACTTTATGTTGTCTCCCCAATATGATGCCAGCAGGTACAAAGGCTAATTTTCTGATAATCTTCTCCGGTGCAATGTTGAATAGAAAAGGAGATAGTGCATCCCCTTGTCTCAGACCAGTTTTATTCTGGAAGGAACTTGATTTTCTGCTCTAGAGCAAAACACAGCTAACATTACCATCCATACACTGTTTGCACATGTTATGGGAAAGCCAAACTCCATCATGATGTTCCACAACCCTTCTCTATGGATTGAATCATAAGCCTTGAAGAAATCTATAAAGAGATAATGAACTGACTCCTTGTGTTCCCACACCTTATCATTAATAGTCTTAATTGCAAATATGTTGTCTGTAGTGGATCTGTTACTACAAAAATCATTCTGATAGTCCCCAATATTTTCAGCAAAAGGTTTTAAACGCTGTAAAAGAATAAAAGACAGAATTTTGTAGGCAGTGTTTACAAGAGATATACCACAATAATTTTGAACTTCTTCCTTATCCCCTCTTTTTAGAATTGGGACAATAAGTGATTCCTGCCATATCTTTAGAATGATCTTATATATGTACTAGCTGATGTACCCATGCTTCGCTACGGAATTCTACATTGTATACAGAATTCTGGTTTAGGTAGTGTACATGTTGTGAGCAAGATTGTATTAAATTGCATAGCTCTTAACATTACTACAGAAACGCGACTGGGATGTCACCAAACGTCTTTTCTCATATGAAGACTGGGTTAAGGAATTTTCATTGTAATGATAGATCCTCTTGCCTACCATCAGTCACAATCTGGTTGGGCAGTTTTCATTATCATGGCAGACACACATTCTCCACCTGCCTTTTTACATCCTCAGGAAGACTATCTTAGTAGTTTTCTCAACTGAAATGAACATAGGTCATTACAGTGATGTCAGTAGGAATGGCGCGATTAAAAGCAATGCTTTCTTATGAAATACTTGATCAAATGAAAAACCACACACTTTCTCACTTTTAACGAACAGTACTATGCTGCCGATCTAACAGTCCAAAGTTCCAGAGCAGGAATGACCAATTCGCAGACAGCCGTGATCTGTGAACACTAATTTTTTGCGACGGTGGGGTGTGTGTGTGTGTGTGTGTGTCGAATAGTAGAGATTCCCAGAGCAAAAGCTATGCTCTTTTACTAATCTGTTTTCCTAGGAGTACCTGATTTCGGAAAAATCTGAATTCACTACATTGGCGGTGGAAAACACTGTCTGACTTGGAGGCAAATTTTTTTCTCCAAGCCAGAAGAGAAACCCCCTCTTCACTTCTCTGTTTGGAATAAAATGAATGTAGAATTTAATAAAAGTGAAGAGGAAGAAGCTTTTCTTAAGAAACGGCTCTTTTCAGGGGTGAATTTTGAGTTATTTAGTGAATTGTGGTGCTATAATTTGGAATAGGCCTAAATTGTAATCCTAGACCAGGTCATACTACTACTAAGTGAGCCTCTGCTCATTCAGAACAGCGCATCAGAGTAGAGATCGAATAGCTGGAATACTATGATGAACCAGTGTGTTACATACCAGCAGTATCAAGAAATGTATGAACCAGAGGAATGGCATGCTAAAGAAGAAAGTTTTCTAACCCCCCAGCTATTTCCCCTCCAATATTCAGTCAGGCTGTTAAATTCGGTACACAGCAGTAATCCCATTTATCGGATTTTAGTGTCAGCATAAGAGACAAAAAGAATATCACAACAAACAATAGTCAGTGTAATGTTATTGTTGTTCAATGTTATGCGCTTTCGATATTGTAGGCATTCACATTTAGTTTTCTTCCGACTCTGAAATACCACTGTTGTACGGTAAAAGTGAATAAAACATAAATGATCGGAAATTTTACTTTCTATAACTTTTGTTATGTAGTACTTTTCAATAGGACCAATAACATAGGTATTTAAAAATTAAATTTTACGTGTCTTCCCCTAAACTACAATTTCATCCAGGGTGAATAAAATTGTTTATAGCTTAGACTCTAGTTTCTTATTCCCCGACTATATACAGACATTCAATAAATTCTGTTAACCCATTTTCTCATAGATCGGCGTTGATATGGACTTAGTAACAAAAATACAAATTCATGAATATCTTTGTTATCATAGCCGATACGGTGAAAATGTATAAGACATAAATGATCAGAAATTTAATTCTATATAACATTAGTTATGTAGTATTTATCGATAGGACCACTAATAATATAAATATTTGAGAATTAATTTTCAGGCCTTCCCCTAAACTACCATTTCACTCAGCGTGAATAAAATGATTTATAGCCTAGATTGTAGTGGCTCATCCCCCGACTTTGCATACCATATTTCGTTAAATTCTCTGCAGCCGTTTTCTCGTGATGCGTGTACATACATAAAGACAGACAGAAATTATGGAAAAGAAAAAAGTGCATTTCCTTGTTACTGTGGACATGACCGATACAGAAATACCATTCTTTTCAAATTCTGAGCAATGTACAGACAAAACTCTTATTTTATATATAGAGATTTATGTAATCTTTCTCCACCATATTTAACAAGCTCAGCATCAATGTTGTCACTACCTGAAGCTTTATTGTTTTTTAAACATATAATACTTTGTAATACCTCTTGATGTGATGGCTATTGTATTTGTTCTTTTGATGGGGAACTAGATAGTTTACCAATACAGGTTTCTGGATCAGCACAATTCAGCAAGGAATCAAAGTATTAATTAAATTTCCAGACTTATCTCTCATAATACTCGATCTTGGTTGAAATCCTTTTTTAATTGTGTTGACAGTTCCATACAACCCGCAGATGTTCCTGTTTCTGTAGTCATCTTGGATTGATTCTATTTGTTGTCTTAGGTAGACTTTTTTCTTTCTACGAATTACCTAGTCTAGCCATAAATACTGTTACAAAATTTTGATGCACACTGTACAACTATTTGGCAGGTAAAGAACTACCAGTGTGCACACGTTAACCTGGAACCATTGTTAATTAACTTGTCTGTGAAAGAGGAAGCATCTAGCTCCAGGTTTCAACATGGAATGGGGTGATTAAGAAAATCATGTTGCAGTAATAGCATTACATAAAGTTGGAAAATCTCCAAGTGACATTTTCAAGACGCTGCAAAAGCTGAAAATCATTCCTATGTTCGTGTACCAGACCATTGAACGATTCACTGCAACCAGGACTGTAAAGGATCGTCCGAGGGAGGGTCGCCCACGCAGTGTGAGGACTCCAGTAGCAAAAAAGGCGTTGGCGGCTCGTATTCGGAGAAATGCGGTGGGGAAGCAGGCTATCATGGCCCGTGAAATGAACATTTCAAAAAGGTCAATATCAAGGCGTCTGTCAGAGAACCTTGGACTACGGGCTTATCGCCGACGAACAGGATATTACCTTGAAGTGCGCCTAAAGAAGCTGAGAGTGCTTAAATGTTGATGTCTCCTGCAGCGTTACGCACAAAATGGTCATAGAAACATCCTCTTCACTGATGAAAAGGTATTTACTATTGAGGAATCTTTCAATGTGCAAAACGACAGGGTGTATGCATCGTCATCTCGGGAAGCCAGTAAAAAGTTCCGAAAGTTCAGAGGGCCCATCATCTCTCCTCTGTGATGATGTGGTAGGGGGTGAGTTATTCTGGCACCACCCAGCTGCATTTCTGCAAAAAGGGTGTTAAAACCAGTGCCAGAGTGTACGAAAGCACCATTTTGGAACGTATTGTGAAGAACTTAAGTGCCACATTGTTTCAAAACCAACCCTGGACTTTCCAGCAGGATTCCGCTCCAGCCCACAAGGCTAGGTCAACTCAAGGGTGGCTTCAGAGTCATGTCGCCGACTTCATTTCAACTGAAGATTGGTCCAGTAGCAGTCTGGACTTGAACCCTTTGGACTACCAGCTGTGGTCAGTGCTTGAGGGCATTGTCTGCAAGAAGACTATTGGAAGTTTAAAGCATTCCTTATTGTCAGCAGTGGTGGATTTCCCCCTGGATGTCCTCCGTTCCGCCATAGACGAGTGGCCACAAAGACTCAGAGCCAGTATCAGTGCCAAAGGTGACCATTTCGAAAAGTGATTGCTGATTTGTGTAAAGAATGCCCGAAAAAACAACATACTAACAGCAAATTAAAATACTTCTCTCATAATATTTGCATTTATTTTTCAGTTTTTTAAGGTGTAACAGTATTTATGGCTAGACTGGGTATTCACTACATTCTTCATACAGTTTGCATATTTGCTGGGAGATCTTTAAAAGATAGGTCCAGCAGCCAATGTTGTTGCTTCCTTAGCACCTCCAGCAATCTGCTGGCCAACTCCAGCTCTTCCAGATGCAAGTCATCCAACTATCTATGCTGGCGACTTCAACAGCCATCATGAAACTTGGAAATATGCAAGAAACGATGACTGGGGCATAGCTTTAGTAGAATGGTCAGAAGACCAAAATGTACATCTTATATTTGATGCAAAAGACAAAGGAACATTTAGATCTGCTGCTTGGAAGTGAGAGTCCAACCCAGACTTCTGTTTCGTCAACACAGACCAATCTTCCTTGAGATGGGCATCTCTGTTCACTTAATTACATCTTTCCCATGTCCACGCTGGAACTTTAAAAAGGCAAACTGGACAAAATTCTCTGAAGAGCTGGATAAATGCATAAGATGGATTCCTGCAACCAGCGGTAAATTATCAGAGATTTGTAGGGCTTGTGAAATCTGTAGCCAAAAAGCACATCCCAAGAGGCTACAGGAAAGAATACTTTCCTGGATAGAGTGAACAGAGTGATGCCCTATACAAAGATTTTATTGAAATAGGTGCCCATACGACTGGTGAGGAGCTATTACAGAGTCTGGATGAAAATCGTAGACAGAAATGGACAGAGTAACTTGGATTTCTCTCATTCCAGTAGAGAAGCCTGGAGCCTACTGAGAAAAATTGGAGGAAGCTCAACAGGAGTTAGAGAGAAGTCAACTATCTCACCAAACAAAATAGCCCCTCATATTGTTTGAACTTCAAGGGTTACTAAAGATAAAAAACACACAAAACGGTGAAAAAGAACCTAAGGATGCTTAAACATTCCTCTCCAACCTCTTCCAAGTACTCTGAAGCCTTCACGATTGATGAGGTTGATACAGCATTGAAGGACATGAAAGTTGGTAAGGCACCAGGTTTTGATGGAATACATCCTGAATTTATCGTAAATATGGAATGGGAGAAGGCAGTTGACATGCCTCTTTACCCATATACTTCAGACAGGTATTCTTCCTAAGGAGTTTAAGAAGACTAAAATCCTTGCCATATTGAAACCTGGCAAACCAAAAGATATACCACAAAGCTACAGACCAATCGCTCTCCTCAGTTGTTGCTATAAACTCCTTGAAAGACTACTATACAACAGAATTAACATTGTAATTAATCAACATATTCCTATAGACCAAGCTAGTCTTAGGCAGAATCGTAGCTGTTGTGACAAAGTCCTTGCACTCACAACATGCATTGAAGCAGGCTTTCAGCAACAGTGGGAAACCTCTGCTGTTTTTTTTTAAATCTTTCTGCTGCTTATGACATGGTTTGGAGAGAAGAGCTGCTGTATAAACTTCTTCAGGTATTACCATGCAAAACCATTGTACAATTAATTGGAAACGTGCTTAATAATAGACTCTTTCAGGTTGTTGTAGAGAATAGGACTAGCAAGCTGAGAAGGTTGAATAATGGGTCTCCTTCAAGGATAAATCTTGGCTCCTCTCCTGTTCAATCTGTATGTATCAGATTTGCCACCAACAAAATTTGGAAAATTTTGCTGTGCTGATGATATAGCTTAAGCTACAAGTCATAGTAACCTGAAAGAAACTGAGAACATTTTAACTGATGACATATCCATTCTTAGTGACTTATCGGAAATGGAGACTCCAACCAGAGACCAGCAAAACTGAGGTGTCCTGCTTTCATCTAAATAACAAAATGGCAAACTGTACTCTGCAAGTGTCTTTTAACGGTAAGGTCCTCAGACACAATAACTAACCAAAGTACTTAGGTATAACATTAGATCGGACACTCTCCCTCAGGCAACATCTGGCAAATACAGCAGCAAAGATTAGGAGTTGTAATAACATTGTGCAGAAGTTGTGTGGTACAATCTGGGATGCTTCTGCAACTACCTTGAGATGTTCTGCCCTTGGTTTAGTTTTCTCTGCAGCAGAATATTGTGCTCCTGTGTGGATCAACAGCTGCCATGTGAAACTTGTGGACACTCAACTCAACAACACAATGAGGATTATTTCAGGCGTAATAAGTTTAACTCCTACCCACTGGCTTCCTGTCTTTAGCAACATCATGCCTCCTTCATTCTGTAGAGCGCAACTGTTGAGAGAATACTCCAAGATAAATGAGAACCCTGACTTGCCCATCCACTCCAATATTCCTGACCTTCAGAGGAACCGGTTGAAATCTAGACATCTGCCAGTTAAGTTCACTCAGAAGCTCACAGAAGACAATTTCAACCCCTATGCCCAATGGAAGAAAGAATGGATCTCAAAAACAGGTGAACATCTCTGGCCTTTCTTCCCACCTAATTCGAGGATCTCCCAAGAAGAACTTGGACCTTCCTTAATAGGATTCGATGTGGTCATGGAGTTTGTGCTGCATCCCTGTTTAAATGAGGAAAGATACAATCCCCAGAGTGTGACTGTGGTGCTCCTTTTCAACCCATCGAACACATTGTAAAGGAGTGTAGCAGAAGAGCCTACCCTGGAGATTGGTTTGATTTTCTAGAGGCGCATACAGAGGCTCTAGAATGGATAACAACGTTGGACATTAAAATATAATGTAACTTGCTTTCCTGTTTCTGTATATATATATATATATATATATATATATATATATATATATATATATATATATGTGCTATACGATAAATAATAAAATACTGCATTCTTTCTGTTTTTCTCTGTATAGTTCTTCAACATCTACATATTGCCACTTCATTACTGCATCGTGACATGCCTCATCGAACCATTTCTTTTTCTTACTAACACCTTTTGGTATCACTTTCATTGCTACTGTTGTCATGATTTGTTTCGCGTTATTCCACATTCGTTCACAAACTTCATCATTTGTTTCATCAATTTCTATAGGATCTTCTCTCAGAATATCAATTCTGTTTGTAATTTCCACATTATACTTTAATCTTTCATCCTCCTGCTGCTTCAGTTTCTCAGTTTCAACTTTGCGTCTTTCCTCAGTCCTATAGACCAAGCTGGTTTTAGGTAGAATTGTAGCTGATGTGACCAAGTCCTTGCACTCACAACATGCATTGAAGCAGGCTTTCAGCAACAGTTGGAAACCTCTGCTTTTAAAAAAAAAAATCTTTCTGCTGCTTATGACATGGTTTGGAGAGAAGGGCTGCTGTATAAACTTCTTCAGATATTACCATGCAAAACCATGGTACAATTAATTGGAAACATGCTTAATAATAAGACTCTTTCAGGTTGTTCTAGGGAATAGGACTAGCAAGCTGAGAAGATTGAATAATGGTCTCCCTCAAGGATCAGTCTTGGCTCCTCTCCTGTTCAGTCTATATGTATCAGATTTGCCACCAACAAAATTTAGAAAATTTTGCTATGCTGATGATATAGCTTTAGCTACAAGTCATAGTAACCTGAAAGAAACTGAGAACATTTTAACTGATGACCTTTCCATTCTTAGTGACTATTTTTGGAAATGGAGACTCCAACCAAACGCCAGCAAAACTGAGGTGTCCTGCTTTCATTTACATAACAAAATGGCAAACTGTACTCTCCAAGGGTCTTTTAACGGTAAGGTCCTCAGACACAATAACTAACCAAAGTACTTAGGTATAACATTAGATCGGACACTCTCCCTCAGGCAACATCTGGTAGCTAAATACAGCAGCAAAGATTAGGAGTTGTAACAACATTCTGCAGAAGTTGTGTGGTACAACCTGGGGTGCTTCTGCAACTACCTTGAGATGTTCTGCCCTTGGTTTAGTTTTTTCTGCAGCAGAATATTGTGCTCCTGTGTGGATCAACAGCTGCCATGTGAAACTTGTGGACACTCAACTCAACAACACAATGAGGATTATTTCAGGCGTAATAAGATCAACTCCTACCCACTGGCTTCCTGTCTTGAGCAACATCATGCCTCCTTCATTCCGTAGAGCACAAGCACTGTTGAGAGAATACTCCAAGATAAATGAGAACCCTGACTTGCCCATCCACTCCATTATTCCTGACCTTCAGAGGAACTGGTTGAAATCTAGACATCCGCCAGTTAAGTTCACTCAGAAGCTCTCAGAAGACAGTTTCGACCCCTATGCCCAGTGGAAGGAAGAATGGATCTCAAAAACAGGTGAACATCTCTGGCCTTTCTTCCCACCTAATTCGAGGTCTGATCTCCCGAGAAGAACTTGGACCTTCCTTAATAGGATTCGATGTGGTCATGGGGTCTGTGCTGCATCCCTGTATAAATGGGAAGAGATACAATCCCCAGAGTGTGACTGTGGTGCTCCTTTTCAACCTATCGAACACATTGTAAAGGAATGTAGCAGAAGAGCCTAGCCTGGAGATTGGTTTGATTTTCTAGAGGCCAATGCAGAGGCTGTAGAATGGATAACAACTTTGGACATTAAAATATAATGTACTTGCTTTCCTGTTTCTGTATATATATGCCATACGATAAATAATAAAATACTGCATTCTTTCTGTTTTTCTCTGTATAGTTCCTCAACATCTACATATTGCCACTTCATATAACTGCATCGTGACATGCCTCATCAAACCATTTCTTTTTTTACTAACACCTTTTGGTATCACTTTCATTGCTACTGTTGTCATGATTTGTTTCGCGTTATTCCACATTCGTTCACACAATTTGTCATTTGTTTCATCAATGTCTTCGATAGGATCTTCTCCCAGAATATCATATCTGTTTGTAATTTCCACATTATACTTTAATCTTTCATCCTCCTGCTGCTTCAGTTTCTCAGTGTCAACTTTGCATCTTTCCTCCGTCTCTGACTTACAAGAGGTTTTCAATTTAATTTTTAAAATGAAAATCCACAGCCTGTTTCCAGTCATTTGACCGGGTCAGGAATGGATTGAATAAAGCCCTCATCTAGCGGCAACGATAAGAAATGAGCTGGCTGCCGAAGCCTGTCGCACTCCTCTGGGGCAGTGATAAATGACTGACAGATGAAATGTTAATGGAGAGTGTTGCTAGAATGAAAGATGACAGGGAAAACCGGACTATCCAGAGAAAAACCTGTCCCGCCTCTGCTTTGTCCAGCACAAATCTTACATGCAGTGACTGGGATAACAGAAGCAATTATATTATGATCAGATCCTATCTCAGCTCTTCTATAAGCTCTGATATCAGTTATGGAGCTTCTATGCATGTTATGAATTAGTACATGATCTATCTGATTGGCAGTCTACCGTCACACAAATACCATGTTTCCTTGTATATTTGTTTACGTAAGGTGGTACTTCATACATTCATGTTTGTGGATGTAGCAAAATTGGTTAACCTGATGTCATTATCATTGCTTTCGTTGTGCAGACTTACCCTTCCTATGGTTGGCACAAAAATTTCTTCCTTTCCAATTTTTGCATTGAAATCACCCAAAATCATTTTGACATGTTTGGGTAATTTATTCCACAATTCTAACAAATCCTCATAAAAGTCTTTAACAGGATCGTACTTGTCGTTTGTGGGGGCATGGCAATTTACCAGTTATACACTAAACCATTTAGAATCTACCATCAAATAGCATAGTCTTTCATTTACATATTCAAAGGAAAGCACTGACGATACTAGTGAATTTTGGACACACAATGCAGCACCAAATTCATGGGGTCCAGTTTCTTTACCACTCTCAAAAAGTGTATACTTTCCATGTCCTGTATACCATTACCTGATAATCTAGTATCTTGAATTGCAGCAATTCCCACTCTATACTTCTCCTACTGTTGTCCAAGGATTTTGAAGGATCCAAGTTTATACAGGGTTACATTCCAAGTTCCTATTCGTAAAGCCGATTTCCATTGCAGGGTTGTCTTACCCTTCCTATGGTTGGCACAAAAGTTCTCCCCCCACACCTCTTCTATTAGAATAGGATTTGCTGGTTATAATGTATAGCAGGTTGAGTTCTTAGCAGGTACACTTGCTTAGCATGGGTGCAACACCCCCCCTCCCCAAGGTTCGCTACCAGCCGATGCTTGCGATACCTATTCAGGTCTTTAATGGAGTAGTTTCCCGTTCCCTTCCCTATCCTATACCATTGGCAGTCTTTACGAGCAGTTTCTCACTCCAAGGGCAAGAGAGTGCCCTTCCTTCTACCTGCTTATCAGCCCTCCTAGGAGGCCGTTGGCATTTGGTAGAAGGTGGCCTCCTTATACCAGGAGATACTCAGTTCCTGCATTCGTTAGCCGCCTGTATATAATATATACATACACAACCGTTGCCCCCCTCTCTACCATGGGGAGGTGAATGTCAGGATTTCACAGTCATTGAAACTGAGTCCAAAAGGCATTGCCCAGTTTCTCTAGTTTTTTAGGGAGGAGCTCCACATATCATGTAAAACATCAAGCACCAATAGAGTTGGCCATGCAGTTAGGGTCACATAGTTGTGTGCTTGCACTCAGGAGATAGTGGGTTCAAACCTGACTGTCAGCAGCCTGGATGATGGTTTTGCGTGTTTTCCCATTTTTGCACCAGGCAAATGCTGGGGCTGTACCTTAATTAAGGCCACAACTGCTTTCTTTCCACTCCTAGCCCTTTCCTATCCCTTCTACTCCCTTTAAGACTTCATTTCTCAATCTAATATATCCTGCATCACCTGACCTTCTTTGACTGCACTCCATTACTTTTCTTTTGGGCTTAGGGGTACTTATTTTCAACTTGTATTCCTTCCCCAAGACTTTGTCCATACCATTCAGCAATTTCTCCAGATCTTTTGCAGAGTCAGATAAAATAACAATATCATCAGCAAATCTCAGGGTTTTGATTTCCTCTCCATGAACTTTGATACCCTTTCCAAATTCCTCTTTGATTTCCTCTATTGCCTGTTCTATGTAAACATTGAAAAGGAGAGGGGGAAAACTGCAGCCTTGCCTCATTCCTTTCTGGATTGCTGCCTGTTTTTCAAAGCCCCCGATTCTTATCACTGCAGACTGATTTTTGTATAGATTGTAGATAATTCTCCTTTCTTGGTATCTGATCCCAATCACCTTCAGAATCTCAAACAGCTTGGTCCAATCAACATTATCAAATGCCTTTTCTAGATCTAAGAACGCCATGTACGTGGGCTTGTCTTTCTTAATTCTGTCCTCTAAGATAAGACATAAAGTCAGGATTGCTTCATATGTTCCCACATTTCTCCTGAAGCCAAATTGATCTTCTTCCAACTCAGTTTCAACTTGTCTTTCCATTCTTCTGTAAATAATACGTGTTAAAATTTTGCAGGTGTGAGATACTAAACTAATGGTGCAGTAGTGTTCACACTTGTCAGCACCGGCTTTCTTGGGAATAGGTATAACAACATTCTGCCGAAAATCAGATGACACTTCTCCTGTATCATACATCTTACACACTAAATGGAATAACCTCTTCATGCTGGTTTCTCCTAAGGCAGACAGTAATTCTGAGGGTACGTCATCTGTACCGGGAGGTACACCTCAACGCTGTGCTTTTAAAGAAGCACCCTGAAGAACATTGTCTATCATACAAAACTTGTAACAGCTAGTGCAGGAAGTGGGACATTGATCAACAGATGTCACTACTAAATGATGGAGTAAAATGTTATTTTAGTTTCCTAAACTGGCTAGATTTCATTGTTTTGTTTTGGTTTTCAAGAAATTTGAACTTTTATCATAGACGTCTCTATTGAAAAACTGAGGTCATGCACTCTGCTGCAAAGTGGAATAATTAGAGATTTGAAGAAATTTGGTTTTTATAGGTTTTCTCAACTGAATTGACTTTCATTATTTGTACTTCAAGGTTTGTAACATTTCCTTCGCATCCTGCCAGCTGTGGACCCTGGCCAATCGCAAATTTTCTGTATTTATTTTTCATCCAATCAAATGTTTCTTGTACCTATTTTATCTGCCAATAAAAATGAGAGGGTGTGTCCGGATTTAGTCCAGAGCCTTCTCAAAGCTTCCCATCGGGTATAAAAGCTATAGCTTTTTCAAGATAACTTGTCTTATTGATCGTCAAATTTCTGAGTGTGTGTATGTGTGTGTGTGTTAAGACAGGAGGCGGGGGCCCTCTATCTTCGGCAGGCAGAACATCAGTTAAGGTAATGGCCAACAGTTTTTCCATCTAAGTAGTTATCTCCACCAACTGACCCGAGGGGAAGGTTCTAATCCTTAACTATGTAACCGTCTGTTTTCTAAAATGTAAACCTTCTTCTTTCTAATGTAAAATTTCATAAAGACTTAAACTGTAAATCGGGGGTAGAGAGTGAGTTACCCCCTCGAATTCCCCTTCAGTTTGTCTTGAGGTGACTACAATTTTGTAAGTGTTTTCTCCTGTAAATTACCAATTAACTTATCCTCCTAGTCACCTCAGTAGTATGGGATTAGCCTCTGCATCGTCGGGCCACAAGCCCAAGTAGCATTTTAATTTCTGATTTCGAGGAGCGCAAGTGTATGCTTCTATACATTTTGTGTTTAGGCCAGTAATGTAACCTGTTCTTCTTCACGAAGGCCCGGTAGTATGGGTACTGGATACCCCTGTGTGAACTAAAAAGTCATTAAGATGGTATTGTAAATTGTAGGTTGTGCCTAGAGAGGCCAGAAATTGTAAGGAATTGTGCTAAGTGCCTTTAGTAGGCTGTAAGGGTTTGGGAGCACAGCCTCCTTGGTAGAATTTGTAGAGCATGTAAGCTCTTTTCTGATATTTGTGTAATATTGAGTGGTGCCTTGGGAAAGTCATAAATTTGTAACTGTTGGAGCAAAGTGCTCTTGAAAATTGTTTTTGGAGATTTCTCTTCTTATCTATCTAAACTCAACTTTAACAATTTTGGAAACTTGAAAATTAAGAGCTTGAAGCTTAAAATTTGTAAATTACCAATCCTTGGGTTTTCTATTTTGTTAACTGAAATTTTGTCCTTTCACCAAGTAAAGAATTTTGTTAAAATTTGAGATCTGAAAAGAAATATAACCTTTATTTTAAAGTTTTCGATGAATCTTTGACTTTCGTAGATAGACCCATTCCCACCAGCACCTTCTTTCACCTCTGCGTTCCACAGATAACCCCTGAACATCATCAATTACTGATGCCATGTTGCTACTTACGACTCTCAAAGCTCTGTCGAATTCTTACCTCAAAATTGGGTCTCCCATGTCATCAGCATCAACAGCCTCTTCTTGTTCCAGAACACTATCATCTGCTTCTTTACTGTGATACAACTGTTGGATATGTTCCTGCCATCTTTCTGACTTGTCTTCTTTCCCTAGAAGTGGTTTTCCATCTGTGCTTTTAATATTCATACACCTACTTTTCCTTTCTCCAAAGGTTTCCTTGATTTTCCTGTATGATGCATCTACCTTTCCTAGGGCCATCTTTCACTTTCATCATTCTTGTACAGTACTTCTCTTTCAGACATTCTTCCTTAGCTGTCCTGCACTTTCTATCTATTTCATTCTTTATACGCCTGTATTCTTTTCAGCCTCATTTTTTTCTCATTCTTGTACTTTTGTCATTCGTCAATCAGGTCTAGTATCTCTTGAGTTATCCATTGTTTGTTAGGTGATCTTTCCTTTCATCCTAACTTTTCTTCAGCAGCCTTACTGGTCTCATTCTTCATGACTGTCCATTCTTCCTCTACTGTGTTTCCTTCAGCCTTTTCATTTAGTCCCTGTGTTACATGTTCCTTGAAACAATCCCTCACAATATTTTGTTTCAATTTGTCTAAATCCCATCTCCTTGTATTCCTTCCTTTCTTCAATTTCTTCAACTTCAGATGGCATTTCATGACCAACAGGTTGTGGTCAGAGTCCACGTATGCTCCTGGGAAAGTCTTGCAACCCAGCACCTGATTTCTAAATCTCTGCCTAATCATAATGAAATCTATTTGATACCTTCCAGTGTCTCCAGGTCTCATCCATGTATACAGCCATCGTTTGTGGCGATTGAACCAGGTGTTAGCTAAGACTAAATTGTGATCAGTGCAGAATTCAACCAGCCGGCTTCGTCTTTCATTCCTTTGTCCCAGTCCGAATTCTCCTATTGTATTACTGTATGTCATGCATTTTGAATCACTGTTTATAAACTGGAGGAGTTCATATAATATAGGCTTTACTGTGCGCTCATCAGAGTGAACAGATTTTTCTCGTAATCATTTCTGCATTTGCTAGAACTGTTTGATTTGGGTGTTTTGTGTAGTTCGTGGGAATGATAACTAAAGATAAAAATTTCATGATGTTCCGTATTGAACTGTATCACAGTTAAATTGAAATAACAAATAACATAGTTCAACCTATTCATTACAAGTAAATAAGAAATGTGGTGTTACATTCCTATTTGATTATAAGCGGGAGCGGTACCGGTTTCGACCCTTATCTGGGTCATCATCAGCCGAATAAAATGCAAAAACAATGCATAGGTAAATAAGAAATTAAAGAATGAGTCTTTAACAAAAACAATTGAAGAAGCAATATAAGATAATGGGGATAGGCACTGCGCCATTTTAAATTGTAAAATCTAGAAGAAGTAGAAGGTCAGTCACTTAAGGCGCAGTCTTCTGAATAGTAGCACAACACACGCAAAGTTCGGTACTATCTCAAAATGTTTATGAGAAGCGGAGAACAGTTAAGTGAGCCAGCCTGCATATACTATCAGGCGCGAAGTCACAATATAATTTAGTAAATATGAAGTCCCAGAAGTGTGTAGAAGTCGAAGACGAGTCGCTTGATTGAAGCAAATTGCTAGCTCCTGAAGATCAGCGCAAGATATTCAATATCCGCCGCTGTGCTTTCAAATGCCGACAGAACTTGGTGAGTAGCTTAGTGATCCAGTCTGTAATTGTTTTGGTTGTGAAAATGTATATATCTATATATATATAAAATACAATTTAATATAATTGAAGTATGTAACTAGGATCTTGTAGATTCTTTAGAACAGTTGACGTGAAAAACAATTGTGAAGAGAAAAATGGTAAAAAGCGCAATACTGGAAATAAATGAAAAACGTACATGCACACTGTGCTACTTCTTGAAGATAAGAGTTATCGTAATTCGTAAGATCTCTCTTGCACTGAAATAATAATAAAACATAAACTTCATTAGAAAATCTAATATTTGTCTGCAATTGGCATTGAGTTAACTGAAAATGAATCTAAATAATACAAAACATATTCATGGTGGTGGTGGTGGTGGTGGTGGTGGTGATTATTGTTTTAAGAGGAGGTACAACTGGGAAACCATCTTCTATTAACGCTAATCAGAGAGAAACAATGGAAGGGATTTGACACTTTGAAAAATGAAGATATCGGCCAAAGAAAGGAATAGGCCCCGAAGGGCGTGGAAATGAAAGACTCACTAGGCCTTGAGTGCTCTAATATTGTTGGGGTTCGGAAAGGAACAAGAGTTGACCAAGAGGGATCGGATAGGATAGATGAAAGTGAGCAGCCTGGCACAAGTAAGTGGAGGCAATGCCAGGACTCAACTACAGGACTCATGGTTGCCAATCCACACTCCCAAGTTAAGAGCCACTGGACCCCTTTTTAGTCACCCATTACGACAGGCAGGGGATACCGTGGGTATTATTCTCCTGCCCCACCTACAGGGAGTGGATATTCAAGGGGCTTCTCTCACGTTTAACTCAAAATGAACTAAAGTACAAACTGAAACGACGCAAAATAAAACCTGAACACACCTTTTACTTAGTTGATGTGTGCAGTTAATTGGTCACAGATTAATGGTGGTGGAATTACTATGAATAAAAATAAGAACATCAACTTTGTTTCGGCGGAGAAGAGACGACCATGTGTCGAGAATGAAGCCAACTGAACTGAAATTTCTTTCCGAAGTTGAACGTGACACTTGCATAACTAGTACTCTCTTGGTGATCTGGTAGAGTTTTGGATCATTTTGTCCATTTGTCCTCAAATAGGATGCTATATACGGTATTCTTCCATTGCACAATTTTCCTTTAATTATCTTTGCATCTCATCTGTTGGAATAGGACCATCTTCAACATCAGTCCATGAAGCAAACTTCATTACTTTGGAAAATTATGGCAGAGTCGTGGAGTGTGATGACCCGGGAAGATTATAATGTTCGTCATTCATACACGCCATATTCCCATCACTGTCAACTACAGGCTTTAATACCAAACAAATACGACTTTTGATGTATGGATCCGGTTCAGAAGTCTTTTGCTGTCCGGTTTCTAAATATTCCTTTACTTCATGTTTTCTTGCCAGTGTTTCTTTTTGTTTGAAGCCACAGTCCCCATTCATTTCCAAAGACAGGATAGACTGGGAAGTCAAATAGAAAACCACAGCAAACTTGATCGTCTCCACTCGACCGTAATGCAGTGCACTCTGCTGACACACAGTACAGTGCACACACTGAAGCAGTTAGCCAATAGCACTATCACAGCACTGTCCTTGGCTTACCACTTACGAACAACATAGCGCTGCCGAGACCGACACATGCGATGACGTCGCGGCATCTTATGTCGAGCATTCTAAAGCCCATTGCCGTCTATTGCTGAAGCAGCTCATGCGCTGGGCTGCCGTGCAGGACTCTGCTTTGAACCACTTAAAGAATCTGCTGCTGTTATTTTCATCATGGTAGTTTCTGGTAAATTTAGACCAAAAAATAAGCAGTGCATCTTCTACAAAACCGTGTTCACTGCTATCATGAAACCCGTTTTCAATGGGAACTTAAGCCTTCCTTGTTATCTGTGTAAAAAAATTATAATTTTACGCTTCAAATTTTGGCCTCATGTTTTGTATTTATCTTCGATTAAGTATACAGAAGCCAAAGATGGGTTTAGTTTATTTGTTGTCACTGTCACACTTTTCAAGACATTTCATACATCAAGACTTCAAGAACAAGTGCCTTTACATATTTTTCCTTGATGTGGTGTTCTTTTGGTTATGTTTTTGATAAGATATTTCAAGATTAACTTTTCATAAGGACTAATTTTCAGTGTTATGTTTTAGAGTAGCTTTTTTACTTTATGTTTTTAAGGCTGAAGAAGACCCAGAGGGGCAGAAACATCTTCCTCTTGTGTAATATTTCTTGAAGTTTTTTAAAGACACATTTGTATATTGACTAAGGTGGACCAATTGTGTATTTTTCTTATACTATACAGTCAGGACAGAACAATCCAAATACGAGGTTCTTATATTGTGAAGAAAGAGTGTAGCCTATACATTTTATTGAAAACCTACCTTAGATAATGCAGCATTAAACTGCTAGCAGAATTGAAAAGTGTAACGAACTGATAATATAAGTCTGTATTTAGGCAGATATATCACCCATACATCACTCTTTACTTCGTGTATTTTTGTATATTCTAAGCATGAAACCAAATCAGAAACCAGCAAGACTCTCTCTTTCATTTGGGCAACTCTTATACTTTTGCATTATAGTCATCTTATAGTGTGGAGTTGATGTGTGATCCGGGCATGGCAGAGGGCAGGTTCCTGGCAGGGATACATATTTTTATTTCTGTTTTCAACATTATGATCCATTTGTCACTATTTGTGCCCTGGTGGCAATAATGAAATACGGGGAATTCTAGTGTGGTAATGTAAGATCATTGTCTCCCATTTTGGAAATTGAGATTATGTCTTATCCGTTTACATTGTTTTCATGGCTGGTTATTCTGAATGTTCATACTCTCACCAGTTGTCTAGAGAATAGGTGCTGTGTTTTTCTAGTAGCTCAAGATTTCTTTTAATGCTTGAGTAATTTTTAATTTTCATTATATCTTATCATTTCCTCCCATCATTTGCAGGTTGATTTTAAGTTACCGATATCTAGATTGTTGCTGTTCAATTCGCTCATCAGTTGCTTAGGTTTTTTTTTTTTTTTTTTTTTTTTACACGTGTGCAGTGAAGTGGATGGTGGAATCCTCCATGTGAGTGTTAGTTGGTCGATTATTGCCTGCAGTGTTTTTTTAAATATTTTTTTTATTTGCTACTTGCTCTACATCACACTGACACAGATATGTCTTATGGCGACGACAGGATAGGAAAGGCCTAGGAGTTGGAAGGAAGCGGCCGTGGCCTTAATTAAGGTACAGCCCCAGCATTTGCCTGGTGTGAAAATGGGAAACCACGGAAAACCATCTTCAGGGCTGCCGACAGTGGGATTCGAACCCCCTATCTCCCGGATGCAAGCTCTCAGCCGCGTGCCCCTGACCGCACAGCCAACTCGCCCACTTGCAGTGTTTTTAACGTGTCTCTTAGTCATCCTGAATCTTGATATTACTGGTAATGAACATTATTACTTATTATTCTGTTGTTATTGTATATAAAACTTTTGAGTGTGCTGTAAATTAAATTTCATTTGTCTTATTATTCATGTAATGTTTGTTCGGTTTGAGAACTTCATGTGAATGCAAATAATTAAAGTCCTATGAGGCAGAAAAGAAATCAGCAAGCGAACTTGTGGAATGAAGATGCATCAGTGTGTCTAGTGATCTCCCCAGAAATTTTGATTAGCTGGGCTGGAATTCTACTTAAAAAATGAATATGATAAAATCTCAATTTATCCCCGATATGGGGATTCCGTGGCTCACAGAGGACTCAGAAGTCCGAACATCAGGTACAAAAACTTGTAATAATTAGCAACACAGAAAAGAGCCTTATCGCTCTTGACATGTACAGAATTTAACAATCAAAGAAATATATATCCACCTAATCGATACTGATCGATCGGTACAGAATTTACAAGAGCACGATTTGCTCCGATCATTTATACTACATGGGAGTCTGCGTTTCAAAAATACCATAGTCCAGCCTCGCAGAAGCATCAATTTATTATGGCGCTCTGAAGTTCCACCTGATGACCTATCGGTTGTCCTGACATTAAAATATTTATACAGAATTGCCTGATGTGGGCTTATCTATTACTCAACAGTTATATAATTCACTGTTCACAAGGGAACTGACACCAGAAACAGTTACCGAATAAACAGGGGCATGATTGCCCATAGCCTACTAAATGGCCTTAATGGCAGAAGAAAATGGTTAGTTGTAACTGCCCATAAACAAAATGGAAGGAGGCGAAACACCTGCACTCCTAGAAATGGTTAAAATCCTAAGTGGGCGTATGGCCCAAAGATACAGAGGCTAATCCTATACTACACCGGGGTGACTAAATGAGAAACGTTAATGCCAAATAAGATAAGAGGTTTTGATAACTTTAGTCACCCCATGCAAGGTTGAATGGAAACAGACAGAGGGTCACTACTCTTTGATCTTACATTACACATTTCGCAATAGGGAATAGAGCAGAGTCCTCAGACTTGCAGAGAATTCTACATTTAAACCACCAGATTTATAAATTTATATTGAAAGAGGTTGAAACCTTCCCCTCAAACTATGAAAATTCTGTCAGAGTCAGTGGGCCTTCCTTACGCAGGCTGCACCCCTGCCTCCCTTCAGACATGCCATGTTCACAAACAGTGGAGCAATTTATACAATACTGCCCTAAAGTACCCTGCTTTTATAATACTTTAAGGGGAAGCTTCCAGAACTCTTTACTAATAGGCTGGATCCTACACACATGCCCAGTTTTAATTGGCTAGAGAAAATATTTTCAAAGTTTTTGAAAGGTTGAATACAATCGAGGAGGAACCAGCTGAAGTGTTGTCAACTTCTGAACATTAAAAAAAAGCAATCCTCAGAATCAGGTTTATAAACTTCAAATATAAACATTTCTCTATGAAATAATTAGAGTTTAGTCCATTAGAGGGAGCAGTTAAACCAATGGTAGAGACATGTAACAGTTGAAGACCAAAGTTTCTTGTAATTCACAAGTTCAAGTTTGTTTACATAGAAGGCCTTAGAGAAGGCATGCAGTTTCACTAGCCAGGGAAGGTGTATCCCTGGTACAATCCACATCAGGGCATTAACAATAATATCAGACTGGTAAACATTAGCTACAAAATTGAACTATTTTATTGTTATTATTATGAACAAGACAGAAGAGTATTTTAAACTAATGTCTGCTGCTCATTCAAAATCATGTAACTCCGTGGCTTATCACTTGGTCGCTGTGGAGTGCAATACAGGTTTGTAACGTCATGCTTGTATGCAATTACATGCTAATCCATACACCGCTCATGCACAACATTACGCGATAGTCAAGCTGAACACTTAAACTCCAGTGTAATTGATGCAGTTTTGCTGACAATAATGAAGATTATTAAATAAACAATTTTACAGTATTTACATTTTAATTTGGGGCATGCAACGACTTAGATATGTATTATTATTATTATTATTATTATTATTATTATTATTATTATGTAACCAGCATATGTTTAGGTTATGTTAGGTGGGCGGTTAGTAAAAATGGCAGGGCCTATTAAAAAAAGTCCTAGGAAGAAAACTGGTGTCCAGTCAGCAAGTCGCCAAACTGCCTAGAAATTCCCCAGGTAAAGGTCACGCTGACGGGCATCGATACAATAGGTTCTCCAGTCTGTTGAAACTAATTTATGATTACTGTAAATAAAGTTTAGAAATTATCTGGAAAATAGAACATTTAATAACAGATTATACCTGAAAAAGAAAGAGTGTGATTTGATTGAATCTATTGATGTTTTTTCAAGAACAAAATGTCTTTCTATTTTTAATTATTTCTTTTTCAGGTATAATCTGTTGTCAAATGTTTTCTTTTTCAGATAATGTTTTTAAGATTGTACACATTCGTGAAATAATTTGCCGTGGGCTTATAAATTGTCTTTTTTTTCCTTTTCTTGGTAAACTGGGTTTCAAGTATGTATTCTGATGTGATTTCTGTAAATAACACAGCTATGACGCGAGTCACATTCCATTCAGACTGATAGGTCTGAAATGACAAAACGTGAAGTAATTTAAGAACTTTACCCATAATGTTAACTGTCTGGTGGTATTTTGTGTGTTGTCGAGGAGATTTTTTCTTTCTCTATCAGCATACTTTCGATGATGTGTGTTGAATAGATAATACACAAACGTTCTGCAACCGTCAGATACCAGAGATGGGTTTTATAACATAAACGTTCATCACCATTTAAATCCTTTTTGATAATCAGCTGATATTAAGCTGTGTTGTAGGCTACCATGAAACGGGGTGTTTTTGGACGGTTTTGAGGTTATTTTCATCTTAACTCATGAAGGGAATCTTAAATTGTATTTTTTATCATCCAAATAATGAGGATATATCCAATTAATGCAATACCCTAAAATAGAAAAATATACACTAACGTATGTGTTCCAAAGAAAACGAAAATGAGGCTTGTTGAACTGCTGTCCAAAGTTTCAAAGCGTGCTAGGTAATTTCAGACACAAATAGTCCATTTATTTCATTCTGTATTCTTTCTGCTTTTGTGTAGTGATATTTAAAGTGTTCTAAGAGTCTCCAAAATATGATTATGTAATTAAAATCATTGTAATGATTTAATGTGTTACTGATCAATCTTTATTTTCTAACATACATATATACATACATCAACATTGTATGTGTATGTTCAGTCTTCAGCCCTAAGGCTGGTTGGATCCTCAACAGCTCCGCCATCAGCTGTCATAGATGGCCTAGGCATCACTGAAGAGGCGTACTAGGGAAATGAGGAGTGAGGTAGTTTCCCGTTGCTTTCCTCACCGAGCCAGAAGTGGCTATTACATATCAGTCTGCCAAGCCCACTGAAATGCATGCACCAGCCAACCCTATGAGCAACATTTTCACACCATTCATAGCAGGGACTGGCTGCAGAAGGAATGGCATTACTAGCATCACTCATACCTCAGTCACTTTCATACTGTCAAAGCCAAGTATACGACAGAAACAGATCAATGAAAGTAACAAAATTACTCTAGCCCATACCAGAAGACATAGTGCACTGTAAACACTAGGTCCTGCCAGCAAAGGCAAACATCAACATTATAGACCATTATGCCTTTCAGCGTTCAGTGTGCAACCCTCTGTGAATGTACTAAACGTTGCCACAATCCTCTATTTGCAACTAGTGCTGTGGCCTCGTTTAGTTTTATACCTCTTATCTTTAAATCGTTAGAAACTGAGTTTAATCGTCGTCGTCTTGGTCTCTCCCTCTACTTCTCTTACCCTCCATAACAGAGTCCATTATTCTCCTAGGTAACCTACCCTGCTCCATTCGCCTCACATGACCCCACCACTGAAGCTGGTTTATGCGTACAGCTTCATCCATCGAGTTCATTTCTAACTTAGTCTTTATCTCCTCATTCTGAGTACCCTCCTGCCATGGTTCCCACCTGTTTGTACCCACAGTCATTCTCGCTGCTTTCATGTCTGTTACTTCTAACTTATGAACAAGACTGACATTCAATTCTGTTGAATTTCTTACCTACTGACATCAGTTTAGTCTTCGAAAGGCTAATTTTCATACCATACTCATTGCACCTATTTTCAAGTTCCAAGATATTAGACTGCAGACTTTCAGCAGAATCTGCCATTAAGACCAAGTCGTCAGCATAGGCCAGACTGCTTACTACATTTCCACTTAACTGAATCCCTCCCTGCCACTTTATACCTTTCTGCAGATTTCCCATGTAAACTACGAACAAGAAAGGCTTATCTAACCCCTGTAGGTACCATGAACCAAGAACTCATTCTACCATCAATTCTGAGTGCAGCCCAATTATCAACATAAATGCCTTTGATTGATTTTATTAATCTACCCTTAATCCTAACGTATCCACAAAGACGCACACAAGATGCTGTCAGTTTGTACAGTTATTTTATTCACACGTATTTACAAAACACACACATAACCTTAATCACTGTCGTCAAAACCAAAACATTCAGCTGCCAATCGTTGCACATCGAGATGACAACATTGAAACACAAATAAAACAGTTGACTGCTTAAAAGCATGTCGTCCACGTGGTCACAAGTATAACCTTGCTACACCATTACTCTTCAACCAATAACTTCCAAATCATAACTAACTTTTACCGTCAAGATCATCCATTTATATATGTGCCTGGCCAGGCATCTAGAAAGTTACCTTACAAAAATATATCTTCTCGAAAACTCAAGAGTGCATAATACACAGATTATAATGTATAGAATATTCTCAATCGTTCTCGTGCTTATACCATTCAGAAGTTACAATGTGTTTCACAATTATGGATTACAATTGACATATACAGGTAAGAAAAAATTTATAATATTAATTCACAAGTATTTACATTAACTGAGCTGATATAAATGTTTATATACCGTGCCTGTTTCATGACATAACCTCAAAAACATCGCGATCATATCCATGTACACATGATGTAATAATACAGTGAAACCTTGGAATCCGAGTAACTTGTTCTATGAGTGTTTTGCAAGACGAGCAAATATTTTAAAGAAATTGTAACTTGATAAGCGAGTGAGGTTCCGCAATACGAGCGTCACATATGCCTACGTTTTCCCCTCCTCTGTTCGTTTGTTGAATGGATGAACGAGGTTTTTGGTCCTGTAGTGAAGAAATACCTTTCAGAAAATAATCTGCCGTTCAAAGTCTTGCTGGTTATGGGCAATGTTCCTGGTCATCCCCCAGACCTTGAGGCCTTGAGGACAACTTACTGGAGGAATTCAAGTTCGTTAAGGTCAAGTTCCTTCCTCCCAACAATACTCCACTACTCCAGCCTATGGATCAGCAAGTCATTTCGAACTATACATACACCAAGCTATACACCAAAGCACTATTGTTATTGTTACTAAACAATATTTTGTAAACAATGAGGTCCACAACCTCACCATGTGCTACTATTGTTCATTTCCATCTGCATCATTTGTTTTTTCATTCCTTTGTTTTCTTGGGTTAACACGGTTTTTAGTTTCAATTATTATTTTAAATTAACACCTTTTCACTGAATTTTGTCACAGTGAGTTTTTTGCTCTGCATATTGATGTAAATATTGTATATTTGTGCTAATTTTGTTTCTGTCTAGGCTCTCTTTTGTTTGTTTTTCATTTGCTCCATTATGTTTTTTAGCATTTTTTCAACTTATATTATGTAAATTATTTCAAACTCCCCTCATTTTTCACTGAAGATGGCTCAAACGAGCCGAAACATGTTTGAATTTGTTTACTCCGTCTAATGACGGAATATTTATTTTATTGAATTAGGAGGATACTCTCATTTTTCACCTTTGTAAAGTGAAAACTGTCAATACGGAATGATTCTAATATCTTGTAATGAAAATGCCATCCAGGCAAGCAAGAAAGCTAACCTTTATTACAATCTCAAAATAAAGGTCGCCATATTAGGGCAAGACTTACGTTTTTTGAAAAACTGCTTGATTAATAACATGACCCCCAATTTTCTAAAATTTACCAAGAAAACTCGTAGAAACACGGCAAAAACTCGCGCGACTCAGCTTAAAACTGATAAAATCTGGATTAAAGAGGAAATCAAATTTCTCCATAAAAAGAAATATCTCCTGAACCACAAACTATATGAAACTCATTTAGAAGTTTCCACTCTTCTTTGTCCCCTCGAATGGACGTCCTTTCAACTACACGTCTCTAACAAACTTAACCTCACTTTGTTAAAGAAACAAAACACACTTGACAAGAAATGGAATGCTCTTTCAAAAACAAAAACAACGCTTAGCAAACATAACACTCCAAATAACACAAGGCCTAATGATTTTCACCAACCTGTAGTAAACTTAAGTAAAATCAGTCTTGATGCCGATGATCTCGATGTGCTGAAGAAGGGACCTAAACATAATTGGGGTAATCCTTCTAACCGTGATAATTTAATATCTACCATAGCTGAATCTGAATTGGCCATTAATAAATTACCAATAAACATACAAGAAGTCCGATATGAAGTCAAACGCAAGCTATCTTCCATCCTTAATCAACAACAAACCATTAAACCGAACACAGTGCACATAGCTAAAGTAAACAAACTAAAGAAAAAAGTCGAACAAAACGACTTAATTATAACGAAAGCCGACAAAGGAAATGCTACCGCAATCATGGACAAAAGTGACTATGTTAATAAAGCACACACGTTTTCTGCAGACAACAACTTCATAACCTCTAAAAAAGATCCAACTAATAAAATACAAAGAGACCTAAAAACCATCATCAAGAATGTTTCATTTCTGTTTAATGACCTTGAAAAATCCAAAATGATCATCATGAATCTGAAGCTTCCCACAGCCAAAGCGCTACCCAAGATCCATAAAGCAGACGTCCCCATAAGACCCATTATCAATTTCAGAAACAGTCCGACCTATGAAGTATCTCGGTTCATTCACAAATTCCTCAAGTCACACTATCGTTTTCAAGCCAACACATCAGTAAAGAACTCCTTAGAATTCTGCAACAAGATTAAACACTTTAATTTATCCAAACACCACACTCTTCATTCTTTTGATATTAGTAACATGTATGCTAATGTTCCCATTAACAGCACCGTAAAATTGATCAAGAATAATCTCTCCAAATTCAGCAATTTAAGTATAGGCGAAATAGATGAATTTATTCGCTTTCTGGAATTTACTTTGAACAACAATTTCTTCATTTTTAATAATGTAATTTACCAACAGATAGGTCTTCCCATGGGGTCACCAGCTTCAGGAATCCTTGCAGATATCTACATTGATCATTTAGAGCATTCTCACATCAATGGCATTCAACACTGGACACACTTTGTAGATGACACGTTTGTAATTTTAGACTCCCACGTTACTAACAGCAACACAGTACTTGGATTTCTCAACTCCATTGACCCACATATAAAATTCACCATAGAGTCAGAAAACAATAAAGCCCTTAATTACCTGGACTTAACCATTATGCGCAACAGCAACAACACTTTATCCTTCAATATATACAGGAAACCCACTCATACCACCAATACCATCCATCAGACCTCTGTGCACCCAGACATACATAAAAAAGCAGCTTACAATAGCATGGTTCTCAGAGCATTAACTGTCCCTTTATCTCACAAGAATTACAAAAAAGAAATTAATACCATTTACAATATTGCAGAACACAATGGTTTCAGTAGAACCTTCGTCAGCAGAATCATCAACAGATATAAAAGCAGACCCAAGACTACCCTAGAAAAAGATTCTGCTCCTAAAGAAAAGTTTTCCACATTCACTTTCAATAATAGTAACATTTACCAAATTTCTAATATTTTTAAGAAACACAACATCAAAATAGCTTATAGAACCTCCCACACCAACTCCAAACTCATTTTCAATCCACACACTGTCAACAATAACTATAACAACATTAACAACAAATATTTGAACTCTGGAGTTTACAAATTAAAATGCCAATCCTGTAATTCCAGCTATATTGGACAAACAGGCCGCAATTTTGTCATAAGATACGTTGAACATCGCAACGCTCTCAAATATAATAGTTTCTCAGCTATGAGTGAACATCATAAAGCATCCAGCTACGAATACACTTCAATAGATAAAGACCTCAAGATCTTGCATTATGAGCAAAAAGGCACCTTGCTCAACATTCTCGAGAGCATCCACATCGATTTAGATCAGTTTACGAACCCCTCTCACAATTTAAATGAAGGCAGCGAGAAAAAGAACATTCTACTTGAAACATTCATTCCATATATTTGTCAGAATTTCCATAACACAAACAAACCCTACGTCCATCTCTCCAACTCATCACCACTTCCCCCTCCTCACACCAGCCCTGGACCACCCCTTCCCCCTCCGCTCCTTCCATCCTAGCAAACACAGTCGAACCAACAATAGAATTGATCACGCGAACGAGACCGTTACTTTGAGAAGGCCAGGCCATTTGAGAGGACAACCACCTGCTAAACACCGTAAGTTTAACCCATATCTGCCGAAATTATTCTTCTGTGGAATATTGTGATATATTTTGTAAGTACAGATGTTTTTAACCTAAATGAAAGGCTTATGATGATTTTAGGTTTCATTAACATATTTTTGCGGAGATTTACCGTGTCGACATATGTTGACAGTGGGCATGGACGGGTAGGGTAAGAGACATGCTCAAAAAAGGAACTTTTCTTCGCATTTTAAGCTTATATGAAAGTAATAATTAATCAGTTAGTGAATATTAGTCACATAAGTGTTGAATAAGCAGAAAATATTTAAAAAACATGATTCAAAACATAAATGAGGAACAGTTTTGTCTCAATTTAGAATGCATACTGTTTCAAAACAAAAGGACAATATTCGTATGTTTATAGTACTTGAATACCAAATTTTGAGCAAGTATGATCACTCTGAAAATAGCAAAAAAGGAAAACTACGAGTAGAATTTCAAAACAGTTTAGTCTGCGTTTTGAGGTTACACTGTGCTTCTCTTCATCCAGTCTGGTTTAGCGTGAGTGAAATGACTCGAAGCAAAGGACGTGGCGGCCAATGTTACGTTTTTGCACTGTTTCCTGGCAGCTTTACCACAGTGAGTGCACCGCACTTGCTTCCCTCTTGTTTCGAGGTAGTGGGATACCCCATCGGAACGCACTTCTGGCAACACGCGTGAAGATACTTTCGTACTCGGTCTTGGTGCGTTAGGACGCGTAGCGGCACCAGATAGGATATATGTCCTAACGATGTAGCGTGTGAAGCCGAGAAGGTCTAAATTATGGTCATACGGTAAAGTTGCCATGCATTGTCCATGGAGACTTTCAGAAGGAACACACTTAGAGGGAAGTACCATTTCTTGTTTTTGTTGCTGATGTGGTAACAAGATACATTTTGATCCAATTGATCCACGCTCTCCATGTGCATATTATGCAGAATTATACGTGCTGGCTGAATTACCATTATGTATTTCATTTCAGCATTACCATCGTACCATTTTCACTTATTTTTGTACACACTAGTTCAGCATCAGCCCGGAGTTGATTACCAGAGTGTCTGTAAATATCTCCACAA
The DNA here is from genome assembly GCF_040414725.1 of Anabrus simplex. NCBI lineage: Eukaryota > Metazoa > Arthropoda > Insecta > Orthoptera > Tettigoniidae > Anabrus > Anabrus simplex. The sequence goes on from NC_090269.1 coordinate 11,406,500, forward strand.
GACTCATCATCATCACTATCCCCGTCACTATGGAAAGCATTTTCAGGTTGTTCTATGTATATATTAGCATCTAGGATGTTTTGTGATTCCTCTAGGATTATTACGATCTGTTCGACGGTCATTCTGAGAAGAATAAAGGAAAATTGTATATCAGTACTGAGGCAGTCCCATTCGTGCCCAGTTTCGATATGTGTCGACGTGGAAATTTTTTGCTCTGCTAGACAAAAGCAACTATAAATCAGCCATAAATGAATTCAAAATCTGTTAAAGGCATGTTTCATTATTACGTTTACCACAACAGTCCGATCTTACTTTCACGTGTAACAATATTATAAGAAAATATTACTCACCGCGACGGAAGCGTCATCCTCTTGAGTGTATACGGAATGATATTTCATACGCATCCACGATATAAGGCGCGAAAACGAGTGATTCTTGTTTTCGTGCTGTGCAGTAAGTATCAAACTATGAACTGTAAACAATGCACCTCAAAAATATTATTCAGGTTTACCGATATAAGATCGACAATATTCAGATATTAACGTCGACAGTGGGCACATATGGGTTAAGCTTTCTTCACACCCATCTACACTTTTTACTTATCACTCCACGTTTCTCACACTACCTCATTTTTCCATTACAGATTAGAACTTCATTGACGGTTTCCACTAGATCACTTACAGTTTACTATGCATCTGTCTTTTTCCTAACACAGCTTCACAATTTTATATCGCGGCCCTTCCGACCCTTTATAATAAGGCAAGACACCAGCCAACATATGAAACAGTAATCAAGAAAGGGACCGCTAGATTGAGAAGATATTGAGAATGCTGTGGTTTCTAAAGCTTTAAATTTCATTGGTGTTTTTTCCTTGTCACAGGCTTTTCGCCTGCACGTTATATCAGGCTTGGTTTCTCAAAAATGTTTGCTCCTGCTCCCCTCCTGACTAATTTACTGTGTATGGGTTTCTACAAGGATGATTTTCGACAGTGATTTCAACCTGTTTGTTATTGTTACTAAACAATATTTTGTAAACTATGAGGTCCACGACCTCACCATGTGCTACTATTGTTCATTTCCATCTGCATCATTTGTTTTTTCATTCCTTTGTTTTCTTAGGTTAACACATTTTTCAGTTTCAATTATTATTTTAAATTAACACCTTTTCACTGAATTTTGTCGCAGTGAGTTGTTTTTTGCTCCGCATATTGATGTAAATATTGTATATTTGTGCTAATTTTGTTTCCGTCTAGGCTCTCTTTTGTTTGTTTTATCATTTGCTCCATTATGTTTTTTAGCATTTTTTCAACTTATATTATGTAAATTATTTCAAACTCCCCTCATTTTTCACTGAAGATGCTCAAACGAGCCGAAACATGTTTGAATTTGTTTACTCCGTCTAATGACGGAATATTTATTTTATTGAATTAGGAGGATACTCTCATTTTTCACATTTGTAAAGTGAAAACCGTCAATACGGAATGATTCTAATATCTTGTAATGTATTTGAGTGATGCTTCGAAGTGACCGAAGAAACAAACCTTGCCCTCCGAGAGTTTGGGAGACATCATTTCCCCATCATGAACTGGCTGAATATTATCGATAAAGCCTGGGATGAAGTCACCAAGAGAACTCTCACTTTCGTTTGTGGAAAGTTGTGACTTTACTGTGTTCTTGGACATGACTTTGAGGGGATTGTTGGTGAAAATGAGCCGCCAATTGTGTCCTTAGAGAAGACTATATGGTTGGAAGTGAATGACGTGGACATTCGAGAGCTGGTGGAAGAACATAGCCAGGAACTGTCCACCACCGAACTGATGGACCTGCATCGCAAAAAAACGGGAGGAGGTTATGTAGGAGATCTCGTGCGAGGAAGAGGAGGAGGAAAAGTCAGAGGAATCTCTCACTTCAACTGCGATTCGGGAAAAGTGCAAAATGTGGGAAACGGTGCAAAATTTTGTAGAAAAACACCACCCGAATAAGGCTGTAGCAGTACGAGCGATGAATCAGTTCAATGACGATGCCTTGTCATATTCTCATGAAATCCTCAAAAAGAGTCAAAAGCAACAGTCATTGAACAGGTTCCTCGTTAAAGTTTCATGAAAGAGAAACAATTCCACTGAGCCTACAGAGAGCAGTGATACGGTTAGTGAAATTCGGGCTATACAGTAACTTTTCTCATGTCGTCTCGTCTCCCTCACACCAAAAATTATTCTATTGTAAGGAAAAGTGAATTTTAATCTGTTTTACGTTATATTTTGTTTCAGAACTGGTATGCGAAAAATATTTTTGTGCTGTGGACGAATCATCCGCGTTTAAATGGTATCTAATGGGAAAATTTGCTTTGATATACGAGCGCTTTGGATTACAAGCATGTTGCCGGAACGAATTATACTCGCAGTCCAAGGTTCCACTGTACTAATATCAAATGGATGTAACACTTCACAGCTATACATACTGTACCGGGAGGTACACCTCTACGCCGCACATTAAAATCTTGCGCCTTAAAGAACTCCTCTACAGGAGAAAACTTGAAACTGGACCAAGTTATAAATTTTCACTGAAGATGGTACCACTAAAATTTGTTATTGTGAACTGTGCGAATTTCTACTTGTTTTTGTTTTCCATTCATCAAGAAGCTTGAACATTCTCTCATAGATGTCACTACTAACAAACTTTGATCATGCACCCTGGTGCGAAGTGCAGGAACCCTTTTGAAGAAATTTTGTATTCATAAGTTTTCTCCTTACTAAATTTTGTTCATTCATCTTTTGGTTGGCAATATTTATCTTTTCTTTCCACCAGTTTTGAATTTAGCCAATCAAGAATTTCTGTAATTAATTTTCAACCAATCCCATATTTCTTCTTCGATTTTGAGTGTAACTTTTGATTTTAACCAATAAAACTCTGTGGGTGTGTCTTGATTATTCATGAAAGGTCTCGAACCTTCCCCGAGGGTTTATAAACTGCAGATTTTCACGTCTCCTGGCCATTTGATCAACATCTAACTAAGTGTGCGTGTCACGCAGGGGGCGGGAGGCGCCTCTTTCTTCACGCAGCAGTTCTGCAGGAAGGTAATGGCCGTTTAACATCTTTATTTCTTGCTAGCTCGGGAGTTTAACCCGAGGGAAAGGTTCCAAACCGTAACTATGTAACAAACCTTCTAAAATGTAAATCTCATTTCAGCTCATGTAAAATTTTATAAATCTTTAACTGTAATCGGGGATAGAGAGTGATATACCCTCTCGAGCTCCCCTTCATCTTGGTGTGAGGTACCGCATTTCTTTCTGCAATGTATTTAAGTTATTTCCGTCCACGTTACCTCTAGATTGGGATTTGCCCCTGTTTCATTGGCCAAGTGCCCTATAGGTCTGTAAATTTTTCGTGGAGCTCAATCTCCAACTCCATTCCTGTTGTACTCAGGCCGTTTATTGAACCTGTTCTTTTTTACTAAGGCCCCGTAGGTTGGGTACTAGATACCCCTGTGTAATAAGAGGGTTATTTGTAAGTATTGCCTTGTAAGGCCAGTGATTATTAGATTTTCACATTGTGTTGGCTTGAGTAGGCTGGGAACACTGAGAGCACGTCAGCTCTTTTCTAGTATTGTAAGAATGCCTCTGGGAGGCTTGATATTGAAAATTGGAAGCAAATGCTCCATGTATTAGGGGTTTTCTGCCCTTTGAAAAAATGTGTGCTTTGGTAAAGTTGAGCTAGGAGTTCAAAAGGTGTAAAACTAGGGGCTTGTAGCCCAAAAGTGTTAAAGTTCTGAAGTCTTGGATCTTTGTAGTCTTGTTTCTATATTGCTGTGTCATTGTTATTTCACTAAGTTGTTTAAATTTTGTTGTTTCAAGAAAATATAACCTTTGTTAAAATTTTAAATTAACTTCTTTCACCTCTGCTGATCCATGGGTAACCCCGTGACAAGTGGTAGCAGAGCGTGGTTGAATGGGTCTCAATTAAGCCCCTTTTGGCGGCTAAACATAAGATTCGATTTGTACTATAACAATTTTCTCAGTCCTTGCCTATTTTCTAAATTTGAAAATTTTTGGTCGTCATGTCCGGCCCTCGCGAAGTCCTCCATCCCAGCTACTTGCGCAAGGAGGAATTGATTTATGAATTAGCTCTTAGGAATGTTCGATCTGGAGGCACGTTTGCGGCCGATACCACCAAGCTTAAGGAATCCCTTGAATTTCCAATTAGTATCCCAACTTTGGGAGAGAAGGATATTGATGAGGCTCTGTCCACCATCACTGACAACACTAATGAGCTAGCATCTGTAGTTAGTTTTTTTGAAGTAAGTGACCCATCTTCCAATCAACTTAAACGGGTACAAGCTAGATTGTTTCACTTTTACAATAGAGTAAGGGACCTATTGTCTCTTAAACTAAAAGAGGACCATGCTAAGGAGGCTAGCAACCTGTTGATAATCTCTCGGAAATGTCAAATAAAGTTCTTCAATTGTTGACTGGGTCAGCTGGTCCCAAAAGTGACCAAGCCACTATTGTAAACATAGCTAATGAGGAGGCTTCTTCCAAAGGGGAAGAAAGTAGAAAATCGGTAGCTACTCAACAAACTTCTGCCCCATTAGGCAATGAAACTGAGCGTCGTACATCCATTCCGCCATTCTTTTTGAACAATGATGTCTCTGAAGCTTCTTCACCCCCTAGGCCTTTACCCATCACGTCACCTGGGTTTAGTAGTTCGCCTCATCCTTTGGCTATGTTGCTTAGGGGAATTTTTAAATTTTCGATCAATTCTACCAATGATGTAATTGCATTTTTAAGGTTTTTAGTTGAGTTTCAAGATCACGCTCTAGTGTTTTCTCTTTCCCCTTCTCAAATTCTTCAGATTATTTATCCTTACTCAAATGGTGTCCTCGCAGACAAGATACTCAGAGTTATTGCTGAACAATCTTCGATATAAGACTTCCATGCACACATTTTGGCGAATTACATTCCGGCTCGAGCAAGGTCATCATTAATTCAAAGGTACTATTATAGAGTACAGCGACTCAATGAAAATCTTGCCGACTTCATCCAGGACATTAAGTTCTACACAAGGGTATTTGCTCTTCATTACCCAGAAGATAAAATTTTGTAGGCAATTGTGGAAGGCATTTCCCCTCCCTACAGGTCATATCTGTGTTTTGCTTCTCGTCCTCAAACCTTTGCTGATTTGGAGGCTATAGCTGTCTCAGGTGAAGGAGTTAGGTATGCCGATACCTTAAGAGTCACTAAGGAACCCCCTCCATCTTCCAGTAGTTTTCGGCCTTCACCTCGCCGAACTTCCACTATCCGCAAATGTTATGCTTGTGGATCGGCAGATCATCTGCGTAATAAGTGCCTTTTTATTAAATCCAGTAGGACAAAGAATGGAGCAGGGTCATCACAAGGATGCTTTAAATGCGGCTCGTTTTCTCATATCGCCAAGAATTGTCCTAATGCTAATAGCACCCCCTCCTGTTCAACTTCTGGTGCACCCTCCGCAAACTCGAATAATAAAAAATGACTAGGGGCATCGGCTGAGTCGCCAAATTCATCTCCCCAAAGCTCAGCTCCGGGTAAAACCACCGAAAGCTCGGAACAGGGTAGCAGTTCTTCAAACCCAGCATTTGAATGCCCCAAAGAATGTCTTAGGATTGCGGCGGAGAATCCCGCACTTGTACCTTTTCTCAAAATTGAGTTAAATAATGAACCCGTTACCGCTCTATTAGACTCGGGGAGTGTTTGTTCAATTATTTCGGCTGACTTTGTTCAATTATTTCGGCTGAGTGGTATTCCAAATTAAAGCCCGTTTGTAAATTTGCTGATTATTGTTCGTCTTCAGTTCAATGCGTTTCAGCTAATTCTTCTCCATTAGAAATTTTAGTTTTCCTATATGCCAAAATTCATATTTCTAAATTCACTTGGAAAGTAAAACTTTTTGTGGCTAAGAACTTGTCTTGCCCCATTATGTTAGGAGCGGATTTCATATCTTCTACCGGTCTAGTGCTCGACATTCAGAGCAAGTCGTGCACCTTCAAATTTGCTAATAATTGTAAAATTCCCTTGCTAAAATGTAATTCTGTGTCATGTTCATCTCTTTCGCTTACCCAGGATGAGATGTTGTTAGACCTTAGACATCTACCTGAGGAGCAGGCTGAGAGTATTCGTAAGTTGTGTCAGTCATTTCCAGATGTTTTCTCTGATACTCTTGGTGTTACTGACCTTATCGAATACAAGATTGAGGTTACTGATTCGATCCCCGTTGGGTTTCCACCTTATAGGTTATCTCCACCTAAAATGAAGGCTCTCAAAGAGATCATCGATCAAATGCTAAAAGATGGTATAATTCGACCCTCTAAGGCGGCATATTCATCGCCTATTTTCCTGGTTCTGAAACCCCAAGGTGGCTTCAGGCCTGTGATTGACTATAGGGCTTTAAATCGGAAGGTGATGTTACAGTCTGTGCCTCTTCCCGACCTCCACTCTTGTTTTTCATGTTTTCAGAAAGCTAAGTTCTTCACCATCTTAGACCTCCTTTCCAGTTATTTAATTTTTAACATGAATAATTTCAATGCGGAACAATGAAATTTTTATCTTTAAATCTTAGACCTCCCTCAGGCGTATAATCAGATCCCTCTTGCCGAGGAATCAAGTGATCTAACGGCTTTTGCCATGGATTGGAACTTGGATGAGTACAACCGCGTGCCTTTCGGGCTTGCTACAGGAGCAGCTGTGCTCACGAGACTGCTAAATAGGGTCTTCTCTGAAATCAAGTTTGAATACTTATACTATCTGAAATATTATCTGAAAGAGGTCCTTAACTGCCTTTGTAAGGCAGGGTTAACTGTGAAGTTATCTAATGTAGCCTTTGCTGAGCTTTCCGTCTCATTTGTAGGGCATATTGTGTCGCCCGATGGTGTTTCCATTGATCATTCTAGAACACAGGCCATCCGTGATTTCAAACCTCCTAAGGACATCAGAGGTATTGCCAGGTTCATGGGCATGGTGAATTTCTTCAGGAAATTTATTCCCAACTTTGCTAATAGAGCGGCGCCCTTGAACTTACTTCGTAGCCGCTTTCGAAGATCTGAAATTAGCTCTTTGTAATGCCCCTGTTCTTGCTATGCCTGATTTCTTGAAGTAATTCATCGTTCAAACCGATGCGTCGTCGGCGGTGGCTGTTGTTCTTCTTCAAGAAACTGAACTCGGAAGCCGACCCATCGCCTATGCTTCTAGGACAGTATCGGCTCAAGAAGCCAAGTATTCCATCTATGAACTTGAGGGTTTGGCAGTCTTATTTGCACTAGAGAAGTTCCGCCTCTATTTGGAACATGTCAAGTTCGACTTGGAAACAGATAACCAAACCCTAAGCTGGGTCTTAGCTAGGCCGCGTCGTACTGGTCGTATAGCCCGATGGGCCATCAGGATTTCGGCCTTCCAGTTTAAAGTTAGGCATGTAAGAGGATCTGAAAATGTTGTGGCGGACGGATTAAGCCGCATGTTTGCTAATGATATCTATATCGACTATGTAGGACCCTTCCCCGAATCTAAGGGGAATGCCAACAAATTCATTCTTATGTGTGTAGATGGTTTCATTAGGTTTTCCTGGTTATTTCCGACGAAGCTGGCTACCGCTCAGTCCACCATCGCTTGTTTAAATACCATCTTTGCTTCTTTTGGTCTGTGTCAATACTCAGTTTCTGATAATGCTAAGTCATTGACCTCCAATCTCTTCCGTAAATTCTGTTTTGATCTGTCCATCTCTCATGTAACTACTTCGGCATATTATCCTCAATCATCTCTGGCCGAGCGGGTCAATCGTAATCTGAGATCGGCGCTCATTGCATTTCATCATGATGATCATTCCAGGTGGGATACATCCCTGCATTGGTTGGCTTTTGCCTTGAATTCGGTGGTTCATGGATCTCATAAGTTCACTCCAGCTTCCTTGATGTTTAAATTTGTGCCCGTCACGCCCCTCTCTAACCTTTGGTCACTCAATGATATTCTACCAGAGACAATAGATCCTGATAACATTAGAGATCTATGGAAGAAGGCTAAGGCCAATCTTAAAGCTTCTCATGAAAAGGTTAGAGAAAGATATGATCGTGGACAGAGGCCCACAAATTTAGAAGTATGAGATCAAGTCATGGTTAGAAACTTTGTTCCCCGCGGGCAAGCTTGCCCCCAGATTTCATGGGCCGTGCATCATTTTAGATCTCTGGACTCCTGTTACATTATTGGTGAGCAATCCAGAAATGGAGAGGATCTTTAAGAGTCCACATCTCGCAAATAAAACCAGTGTAACGTCATTGTTAACTTAGCTATCAACATTTTAGCATTAGCTTGAAGGTTATATTTTCTTTAAATCTAAGGCCTTCTGCACCTTGGTCATATTTTGTAATCTATATGTATACTAAATGTACAATCTTTCCCTCTGGTTTGCCTACTGTCCATTCCTGAGTGGCCATTACCAAGCCCCCGCCTCCTGCATATCCACACCGTGGCACGAAAAACCTTACACGCCGCCGGCCCCTCAGCATCACCAAATAAAGATCGTACCTTATTTTCTCAAGTCACCAACAACACTTTTCTGTCGCCGAGATCTTACTGTTTCAGTGCCCCGCAGCCGTTCATCGCCGTGGGGTATGGGCCCACTCCACTCCTGTGATATCTACCTGTGTACGGCGCGCCGGAGTCCATCGCCCGGCAAAGGCTGAAGTGCGCCAACTCATCTGGGGACTCTAAATACACTTCTGATCTGCGGCGTCCTTCACCACAACTACCCCTCTCATAGTTGCGGGAGAGGTGTATCTGAGGGTACTTTGAGGGGTCTGGGCGACTTCAACTGGATATCGGCTGCGGCGGCAGGACTTGCCGTCAAAAATATTCAGATGTATTTCACATGTATTTACGGCATCAAGGACACTCACAGGCTGAAGTTTAACTGGTTTCTACCCATCAACAAAACTTTGACATTTTTTTTGTTTTCTCCAAAATGAAATAATAATTTTTCAAAATTCTTCTGTGTCACCCCTTGGAAGGACGTAAGGGGAGGGGGGGGGGAGGTCTGTACCAGGAGGTTACCTCTACGCCGCACATTTAAATCTTGCGCCTTTAAGAACTCCTCTACAGGAGAAAACGTGAACTTGAAACTGGACCAACTTATAAATTTTCACTGAAGATGGCACCACTAAAATTTGTTATTGTGAACTGTGCGAATTTCTACTTGTTTTTGTTTTCCATTCATCAAGAAGCTTGAACATTCTCTCATAGATGTCGCTACTAACAAACTTTGATCATGCACCCTGGTGCGAAGTGCAGGAACCCTTTTGAAGAAATTTTATGTATTCATAAGTTTTCTCCTTACCAAATTTTGTTCATTCATCTTTTGGTTGCCAATATTTATCTTGTCTTTCCGCCAGTTTTGAATTTAGCCAATCAAGAATTTCTGTAATTAATTTTCAACCAGTCCCATATTTCTTCTTCGATTTTGAGTGTAACTTTTGATTTTAACCAATAAAACTGTGTGGGTGTGTCTTGATTATTCATGAAAGGTCTCGAACCTTCCCCGAGGGTTTATAAACTGCGGATTTTCACGTCTCCTGGCCATTTGATCAACATCTAAGTGTGCGTATCACGCAGGGGGCGGGAGGCGCCTCTTTCTTCATGCAGCAGTTCTACAGGAAGGTAATGGCCGTTTAACATCTTTATTTCTAGCTAGCTCGGCAGTTTAACCCGAGGGAAAGGTTCCAAACCGTAACTATGTAACAAACCTTCTAAAATGTAAATCTCATTTCGGCTCATGTAATATTTTATAAATCTTTAACTGTAATCGGGGATAGAGAGTCATATACCTTCTCTAGCTCCTCTTCATCTTCGTTTGAGGTACCGCATTTGTTTCTGCAATGTATTAAAGTTATTTCCATACGCGCTACGTCAGTAGATTGGGATTAGCCCCTGTTTCATTGGCCAAGTGCCCTATAGGTCTGTAAATTTAATGGAACTCAATCTCTGACTCCATTCCTGTTGTACTCGGGCTGTTTATTGAACCTGTTCTTTTTTACTAAGGCCCCGTAGGTTGGGTACTAGATACCCCTGTGTAATAAGAGGGTTATTTGTAAGTATTGCCTTGTAAGGCCAGTGATTATTAGATTTTCACATTGTGTTGGCTTGAGTAGGCTGGGAACACTGAGAGCACGCCAGCTCTTTTCAAGTATTGTAAGAATGCCTCTGGGAGGCTTGATATTGAAAATTGGAAGCAAATGCTCCATGTATTAGGGGTTTTCTGCCCTTTGAAAAAATGTGTGCTTTGGTAAAGTTGAGCTAGGAGTTCAAAAGGTGTAAAACTAGGGGCTTGTAGCCCAAAAGTGTTAAAGTTCTGAAGTCTTGGATCTTTGTAAGTCTTGTTTCTATATTGCTGTGTCATTGTTATTTCACTAAGTTGTTTAAATTTTGTTGTTTCAAGAAAATATAACCTTTGTTAAAATTTTAAATTAACTTTGACTTGGTAGTTAGACCCATTCATCCCGGCACCTTCTTTCACCTCTGCTGATCCACGGGTAACCCCGTAACACATACAATAATAATAATAATAATAATAATAATAATAATAATAATAATAATAATAATGCCCTGCGAACCATGTGACCTTGCCGTGGTGGGGAGGCTTGCGTGTCCCAATGAGGCAGATGGCCAAGCCGCAGGTGCAACCATGTCGGATGGGTATCTGTTGAGAGACCAGGGTAAGGAATTGTTCATCGAAAGGGGGGTAGCAGCCCTTCGAAAGTTGCAAGAGCGGCAGTCTAGATGATATGGCCTTGTAATAATACTCAACATGGCTTAGCTGTGTTGATACTGCTACACGGCTGAAGGCAACGGGAAACTACAACTGTAACTAACTCCCGAGGACATGCAGGTCTCTCTGTATGAATGATGTACTGATGATGGCTTCCTCCCGGGTAAAATATTCCGGAGGTAAACTAGTCCCCCATTCGGATCTCCGGTTGGGGACTACACGTGAGGGGGCGATCATCAGGAAGATGGATACTACTGACATTCTGACGGTTGGAGCGTGGAATGTTAGAAGTTTGAATCATCGTGGTGGGTTAGAGAATCTGAAAAGGGAGATGGATAGACTAAAGTTGGATGTAGTTGGTATAAGTGAAATACGTTGGCAGCAGGAAGAACAGGATTTTTGGTCAGGCGACTACCGAATTATCAACACAAAATCAAACAGGGGAAATGCAGGAGTTGGTTTAATAATGAATAAGAAAATAGGGCAGCGGGTAAACTACTATGACCAGCATAGTGGAAGAATTATTGTCGTCAATATAGACACCAAACCAGTGCCCACCACAATAGTGCAGGTCTGTATGCCTACTTCAGCGGATGATGGGGAAATAGAAGGAATATATGAGGAGATAGAAGATTTAATACAATATGTAGAAGGTGACGAGAATCTAATTGTGGTGGGAGACTGGAATGCAGTGGTAGGCCAAGGAAGAGAAGGTAATATAGTAGGAGAATTCGGACTGGGGAAAAGGAAAGAAAAAGGCAGTCGGCTGGTTGAATTCTGCACTGAACATAATTTAGTCCTTGCCAATACTTGGTTCAGATACCACAAACAACGGCTGTATACGTGGACGAGACCTGGAGACACTGGAAGGTATCAAATAGACTTCATTATGATTAGGCAGAGATTCAGAAACCAGGTGTTGGATTGCAAAACTTTCCCAGGAGCAGACGTGGACTCTGACCACAACTTGTTGGTCATGAAATGCCATCTGAAGTTCGAGAAATTGAAGAAAGGAAAGAATGCAAAAAGAGATTTGATCTAGACAAGTTGAAAGAAAAGAGTGTGAGGGATTGTTTCAAGGAACATGTTGCACAAGGACTAAATGAAAAGGCTGAAGGAAACACAATAGAGGAATAGTGGATAGTCATGAAAAATGAAGTCAGTAGAGATGCTGAAGAAATGTTAGGAAGGAAGAAAAGATCAACTAAGGATCAGTGGATAACTCAGGAGATACTAGACCTGATTGATGAACGACGAAAATACAAGAATGCTAGAAATGAAGAGGGCAGAAAAGAATACAGGCGATTAAAGAATCAAGTGTATAGGAAGTGCGAGGTAGCTAAGGAAGAATGGCTGAAAGAGAAGTGCAAGGATGTCGAAGGTTGTATGGTCCTGGGAAAGGTAGATGCTGCATACAGGAAAATCAAGGAAACCTTCAGAGAAAGGAAATCTAGGTGTATGAATATTAAGAGCTCAGATGGAAAGCCACTTCTAGGGAACGAAAATTGAGCAGAAAGATACCAGGAACATATCCAACAGTTGAATCAAGGTAAAGATGTAGGTAATTTGGTTCTGGAACAAGAAGAGGCTGTTGATGTTGATGAAATGGGAGACCCAATTTTGAGGTCAGAGTTTGATGGAGCTGTGATTGACCTAAATAGCAACAAGGCGCCTGGAATTGATGACATTCCCTCTGAATTACTGACTGCCTTAGGAGAAACCAGCATGGCAAGGTTATTCCATTTAGTGTATAAGATGTATGAGACAGGAGAAGTCCCATCCGATTTTCAGCAGAATGTTGTTTTACCTATTCCCAAAAAAGCCATTGCTGACAAATGTGAAAGCTATCGCACAATTGGTTTAGTTCCTCATGCCTGCAAAATTTTAACACGTATTATTTACAGAAGAATGGAAAAACAAGTTGAAGCTGAGTTGGGAGAAGATCAGTTTGGCTTCAGAAGAAATATAGGAACACGTGATGCAATCCTGACTTTTCGTCTGATCTTAGAGGATCGAATCAAGAAGGACTGGCCCACGTACAAGGCATTTGTAGATCTAGAAAAGGCATTCGATAATGTTGATGGATCAAGCTATTTAAGATTCTGAAGGTGATTAGGATCAGATACCGAGAACGAAGAATTATATACAATCTATACTAAAATCAGTCTGCAATGATAAGAATTGAGGGCTTTGGAAAAGAAGCAGCAATCCAGAAAGGAGTGAGGCAAGGCTGTTTACATAGAACAAGCAGTAAAGGAAATCAGAGAGGAATTTGGAAAGGGAATCACAATCCAAGGAGAGGGAATAAAAACCCTGAGATTTGCCGATGATATTGTTATTTTATCTGAGACTACATAAGATTTCGAGAAGCTGCTGAATGATATGGACGAAATTTTGGGTAAGGAGTACAAAATGAAAATAAATAAGTCCATAACAAAAGTAATGGAATGGAGTCAAACGAAGGCAGGTGATGCAGGAAATATTAGATTAGGATATTAAGTCTTAAAGGAGGTAGATGAATATTGTTACTTGGGTAATAAAATAACTAACGATGGCAGAAGTAAGGAGGACATAAAATGCAGACTAGCACAAGCAAGGAAGAGCTTTCTTAAGAAAAGAAATTTGCTCACTTCAAACATTGATATAGGAATAAGAAAGATGTTTTTGAAGACTTTCGTGTGGAGCGTGGCATTTTATGAAAGTGAAACATGGACAATAACTAGCTCAGAAAGAAAGAGAATAGAAGCTTTTGAAATGTGGTGTTACAGAAGAATGCTGAAGGTGAGATGAATAGATCGAATCACAAATTAAGAGATATTGAATTGGTGAGAGGAGATTGATTTGGCTAAATTTGACAAGAAGAAGAGATAGAATGATAGGACACATCGTAAGACACCCAGGACTTGTGCAGTTGTTTTTTGAAGGAAGTGTAGATAGTAAGAACGGTAGGGCTAGACCAAGGTATGAATATGACAAGCAAATTAGAGCAGGTGTGGGATGCAATAGTTACGTAGAAATGAAAAGGTTAGCATAGGGTAGGGTGGCATGGAGAGCTGAATCAAACCAGTCTATGGACTGATAACTCAAACAATAATAATAATAATAATAATAATCGTAAAAGTTGAAAAGTTGAAAGAAAAGAGTGTGATGGATTGTTTCAAGGAACATGTTGCACAAGGACTAAATGAAAAGGCCGAAGGAAACACAGTAGAGGAAGAGTGGAGAGTCATGAAAAATGAAGTCAGTAGGGCTGCTGAAGAAATGTTAGGAAGGAAGAAAAGATCAACTAAGAATCAGTGGATAACTCAGGAGATACTAGACCTGATTGATGAACGACGAAAATACAAGAATGCTAGAAATGAAGAGGGCAGAAAAGAATACAGGCGATTAAAGAATGAAGTGGATAGAAAGTGCAAGGTAGCTAAGGAAGAATGGCTGAAGGAGAAGTGCAAGGATGTCGAAGGCTGTATGGTCCTGGGAAAGGTAGATGCTGCATACAGGAAAATCAAGGAAACCTTTGGAGAAAGGAAATCTAGGTGCATGAATATTAAGAGCTCAGATGGAAAGCCACTTCTAGGGAAAGAAGTCAAAGCAGAAAGATGGCAGGAGCATATCCAACAGTTGTATCAAGGTAACGATGTAGATAATTTCGTTTTGGAACATGAAGAGGCTGTTGATGCTGATGAAATGGGAGACCCAATTTTGAGGTCAGAGTTTGACAGAGCTGTGAGTGACCTAAATAGGAACAAGGCACCTGGAATTGATGATATTCCCGCTGAATTACTGACTGCCTTAGGAGAAACCAGCATGGTAAGGTTATTTCATTTAGTGTGCAAGATGTATGAGACAGGAGAAGTCCCATCCGATTTTCAGCAGAATGTTGTTATACCTATTCCCAAGAAAGCCGGTGCTGACAGGTGTGAAAACTACCGCACTATTAGTTTAGTATCTCATGCCTGCAAAATTTTAACACGTATTATATACAGAAGAATGGAAAAACAAGTTGAAGCTGAGTTGGGGGAAGATCAATTTGGCTTCAGAAGAAATGTAGGAACACGTGAAGCAATCCTGACTTTGCGTCTGATCTTAGAGGATCGAATCAAGAAGGACAAGCCCACGTACATGGCATTCGTAGATCTAGAAAAGGCATTCGATAATGTTGATTGGACCAGGCTATTTATGATTCTGAAGATGATAGGGATCAGATACCGAGAGCGAAGAATTATCTACAACCTGTATAAAAATCAGTCTGCAGTGATAAGAATCGAGGGCTTTGAAAAAGAAGCAGCAGTCCAGAAAGGAGTGAGGCAAGGCTGCAGTTTGTCCCCTCTCCTTTTCAATGTTTACATAGAACAGGCAGTAAAGGAAATCAAAGAGAAATTTGGAAATGGAATCACAGTCCAAGGAGAGGAAATCAAAACCTTGAGATTTGCCGATGATATTGTTATTTTATCTGAGACTGCAGAAGATCTCGAGAAGTTGCTGAATGGTATGGATGAAGTCTTAGGTAAGGAGTACAAGATGAAAATAAATAAGTCCAAAACAAAAGTAATGGAGTGCAGTCGAACGAAGGCAGGTGATGTAGGGAATATTAGATTAGGAAACGAAGTCTTAAAGGAAGTAGATGAATATTGTTATTTGGGTAGTAAAATAACCAACGATGGCAGAAGTAAGGAGGACATAAAATGCAGATTAGCACAAGCAAGGAAGAGCTTTCTTAAGAAAAGAAATTTGCTCACTTCAAACATTGATATCGGAATTAGAAAGATGTTTTTGAAGACTTTTGTGTGGAGCGTGGCATTGTATGGAAGTGAAACATGGACGATAACTAGCTCAGAAAGAAAGAGAATAGAAGCTTTTGAAATGTGGTGTTACAGAAGAATGCTGAAGGTGAGATGGATAGATCGAATCACGAATGAAGAGATACTGAATCGAATTGGTGAGAGGAGATCGATTTGGCTAAATTTGACGAGAAGAAGAGATAGAATGATAGGACACATCTTAAGACACCCAGGACTTGTTCAGTTGGTTTTTGAAGGAAGTGTAGGTGGCAAGAACGGTAGGGGTAGACCAAGGTATGAATATGACAAACAGATTAGAGCAGATGTAGGATGCAATAGCTACGTAGAAATGAAAAGGTTAGCACAGGATAGGGTGGCATGGAGAGCTGCATCAAACCAGTCTATGGACTGATGACTCAAACAACACAATCGTAAAATAATAATAATAATAATTCAAACTCGATATCTGCATTAGTTACCCATGTGTGAGAGAATATTGGTTTCAAGTTATACCTGTTATTGCACTTGCGCCAGTATCTCCCCTCCCCCTCATCCGCCTCTATGAATTGAAACAAATTTCACACTTTGTCACACTCATCGACTTTGCCTTGGACGTAGATTGTTTCTTCCTTGATTTCGCTGGGCATGCTCTCCTCCTCTTGACCAGCATGGCCGTGTCGGGGGTTGGGGTTTCCTCGCTGCCAGCCTCTTCCTCAATGATAGGCGATGTGTTCTCCTCACAATGACCAGATAATGCTGTGTCATAAGTCACCTCTCCTCCAGGCTTACTCTGTATGCACAGCGGTTGGGTGACTTGCCTTTACTCTGATGCGTGGACCTTCAGTTGTTCTTCAGTAAGTAGATCCCATGGCCCAGTTGTTTATCCACCTCGATGGGACCAATCCATTTAGGTGCGAGACCTGCGTGAAACCCTCCAATCTTATTACTGACTGGGTGGTTACGTCGCAGTACTTGTTGGCCTGGTAGGAATATCTGCATCTCTTCGATATCTTGAGCCTTGGTCTGGGCAAGGGATCTCTTCTCTGCCAAAGCTCGCTTCTCCTTGATGTTCTGCTGCCGCACTCTGCGAGGGAAACAGCTGCATCATCTTGACCCGAAGTGGATAGTGGACGAATCGCCCAATCCCCAGTGCCGTACAGCTGTCGACCAAGAAACAGCTCTGCTGGGGAATAGCCGGTGACACGGTTGATGCGTCGTCACGGGGCAAAGAGTTACTGCCGGTATCTGACGGTCCCACAGTCGATGTTCTTTGTCTATCAGGTAGACTCGTAGCATCCTTTTCAGCTCCTGGTTCCGTTGGATTTGTCCTTGGGTTGTAGGTAGGAGTATCCAGTCCTCCAGTCGCATGAAGGTGGCAGGAGCATTCTTCAATCCAAAGGACATTACTCCAAACGGGTACAATTCTCTCGGTGTCATGAAAGCTTTCAGTGGTCTAGAACATTCCCCGACCTCCACCTGCCAGTATCCGGAGTCGAGATCCAGCATGCTGAAAATCCTAGACCCACTTGTTTCAGCGAGTCTTTCAGGTCAGGCATGGGGTAGGCATCACTAACGGTCTTCTCGTTCAACCTGCGGAAGTCCACACATAGTCGATACTTCCCATTCTGCATCTTCGGTAGGACAATAGGTGAAGCCCAACAGGATGTAGAGGGTTCGATGAGACCTTGCCCTTCCATCTCTTGAATCTTCTGGATAACAAAGTTGCGTTTATCCGGGTTGATTTGATATGGATGTTGCTTGATAGGTTAGGAAGAGCTTATTCAGTGGTGTGCGTTATCGTGGTAGTCTGTCCTATTTTATTGGTGATGACTTCCAGAAAGTCCTTTAAGGTGCGTCTCAGCTCCTCTTCTTCACTTGGTCGAAGATGTGTTAACTGGATATCTCCCAGGTTCACGTCGACTTCCGTATCCTTGCGAGTTCGGAGATTTCCATCGTGCCAGGCGACCCTCAAACGTCTGTCTTTTTCCCAAAAAGACTTCATGAGCTGCATAGTCTATGATCACCTTGTATTCCACCAGAATGTCATGGCCTAATATGTCGGGTATCAGGTTCTGAATCACTGCAACATCAGTTACAATAGGCATGTTCATGCATTTAGCGGTTAGGTTAGTCTGTCCTTGGATGGAATATGTTACCCTGTCTGCTGTTCCCACTACCCTTCCGAGGTGGTGAGGCTTCGTAGGCGGTAGTAATCTGGCAACAGATCTGTTGACAAATGTATGGCTTGCTTGGCTGTCGAGTATGGCTGAAAATTTCTCGTTGTCAATCCTTAAGATGATAGCTGGGTGGGGTTGGCCTATTCTACTCACTATCTGACCAATCCCTCTCCTACTTGACCAGGGTTGCTTGTCTGTCAGGTCTTGAGGCACCTTCCTGTTCTCAGTCCCATCCCCCCTTCATCCAGGAGGAGCCGGACCTAGTTTCTCCAACGTCACGGTTGGGCACTTGTTCTTCATGTGTCCGGCTCTTCCACACTGGTAACACTTCCTAACTGCACTGGACTCTTCCTTAGCTTTGCTCTTATGTTCCTCCTCCAGATGGACGATGATTCTGCGTAGATAATCAAAGGATCTGGGTTGTGATACTTTCACTAGGGGCCGAATCTTATCATGGAGTAGCTCTGTGATATCTGGTAAGATCTTGTTTTCGCTCCCTTCCGGGTGCAGACGCTTGAACAATTGGTACTTCTGTAGGATGAAGATGCTAGCTCTCATGCCAATGGGTTGTGCCTCGGTCAGTAGCTTCCTTTTCACGGAGCTCTTCACCCCTTCGTAATTAAACCTAGCAAGGAATTCCCTCTTGAAGTCTGTCCAGTTTAGATTTAAAGCCTTCAAGTTGTTCCAACAGGTAGCAGCTTTCCCCTTTAATCGTGGTGTGATGAGTTGCACGCAGATGTCCTGTGGTAAATTAGTTCTTCCTAATAGGTTGACCGATCCCTCAACGAAGCTAGTTGGGTTATCCTCCAGTCGCCCGTGGAATTCCGGAAGGCTCTCTTTAATCACCTTCGGGTCTAGGTGTCCTGTACTGCCGGTTAGGTTTAAGGAGGGTAGAGGTGTTGCGGTATTTCCTGTTTGAGTCAATCTATTTTCTACTGCGTGAAGGATGCTTTCCCTTATATTCTGCACATCTCCCTTGATGGTCGAAATCCGGTTTTCTATCCTTCCTTCAACAGCAGAAATACGACTCCCAAGATTTCCCTCGACGTCAGATATACTGCTTTCAAAGTTTCCCTCAATGTTAGATATCCTTGCTTGCATCCGGGAGATAGTAGGTTCGAATCCCACTATCGGCAGCCCTGAAGATGGTTTTCCGTGGTTTCCCATTTTCACACCAGGCAAATGCTGGGGCTGTACCTTAATTAAGGCCACGGCCGCTTCCTTCCAACTCCTAGGCCTTTCCCATCCCATCGTCGCCATAAGACCTATCTGTGTCGGTGCGACGTAAAGCCCCTAGCAAAAAAAAGATATCCTTGCAAGTTACTAATCTCATGTTTTAATCCGTATTGAAATCTGTAATGTATTGAACAGGTGGATTATAATAAAGCTTTGTTATTGTAAGTTAGAAATCCTCCCGTCGACCGGTTGTTTTATGCCGAAAACCTGGATGTCCACCCCCTCCTTGAGGTCCAACATATGCCCTTCCAGTTGGCTTACTCTAGTATCGATCTGGTCAACCTGTTCCAGTTTTGACCTGTTTTCCGATATCTGCTACATTAATTGATCGTTGACGTCACTAATTTGCGATGAAATTTTGTCATAAGCATATTATCACAAAAATAATTTATTCTATTATCACCACCTATTCAATACAAGCCAGGTGCTACGTGGGTGAAATCTACATAATACTATGTACACTTCTCAGGGACATGTTTTACCCCTTGTTAAGGGCATCATCAGCCTGTAGGTAACCTTCAGGTCAAATGTCTGGAACATTATCTATTCATACAAGGATTACACTGAAAAAATACGTTACACCTTATAAAAACATCCTAAGTTAACATGTTACAATTATAATATAAAAAATGCCGCATTACACACTAAGGGCCTGTACTACGACTGTCAGATAAACAGCCAGATACGTAGGCTGCAGTTTTGCAAACTAGAAGTTAAATATTTTCTTGCGTACTACCAACGGATTTTAACGACTGTATTGTAATGCGGAAGATGCAGTAACATTTTTATTGGGTTGGTAATAAGGTTACTGAAAATATAGTTAAATTTAGCGCAGTGGTATACGTGTTCCCTGGTGTTTTCATTTGTTTAGCTCTATTCCTTTTGAAATTGTATTACTAAAATCCAATATCAGACTTATTAAGCTATAATGTGGAAGTCCAGGTCGAAAACAGAATTAGGACTGAAATATACACATACGAAGAAATGTTAAAATTAATTAACTGTATAACGAAACTGTTATAGAAAATAAAAAGACTGAAAATGTAACCTGGATGCAAAAGTTAAGATTCAGGTTATGTATCTTTTTTGTCTAGTACTATTTACGAAGTTGCGCGTTACGACGAAAGTAAAGTTTATATTCATAATTAATGTCACTGATGCAGCGTGGGTTCATTAATTTTATTGTTAATTCTATTTATTGTTTGCTCATTGAATAAGTAGTTAGTTTCTTTTCAATACAATGTGAGAATAGTAACTGGCAAGCATTTATCTCACTTTAGCGTAAATACTTTTGTAGCAAGTTGTTATGAAGTAAAAGAAGTATAACCTCCTTAACATCCTCATTCGACGGATGAATCGCCATGAACAACGTCGTATACCTTTAGTCCATATGTGCGTTGCGGATAGATTTGGAATAGAAACCACGCTTTTGACACACATTTAAATGATTAGGAAATGCGTACTATCACCTCTAGTACTCTACTGACTACCATTTACAAGGTAAAAATTTTTTAGACTCTTGGGACTCGAACCCACGAAAAACTGCTTAGCAGCAAACTATGCTGCCCCAGTGACCACGGCTACCCATGAAACTTACGGTTGACTGCTTGTATGCTACTGATATACTTATAGCAACAACTTGCTGGCTTGGGAAATCTTTAAGTAATCTGTGATAGCTGGACAGGAAGCATGGCATACTTCATAAAATATACATAAATTACATTGTAACAACTTAATTTCGCACAGCATCATGCAGATGTAGATTCATCTTGATGAGTAGCCATCTTGATGAGTAGCCATCTTGATTCTTTACAGTAGCGTCCCCGATAAGAGCGAAGTCCCAGATAAGAGCGTTAACAGCCTCTCCAACTTCGGCATAGCTATACTCGAGAATATTTTCCCAGATTGCACATAAACGAACGTCGTTGTACGCGGTTTCAACCAAACTTCAGATAAATGTCCAAACCGCCGAATAAATTTATACCGCACTTTTATCTGGCTGTTGTAGTACAGGCCCTAAGAGTATTGAGATTTGACATTGTCTATACTCGTGAAAATTAAAATGAAAAAGAAAACTTAAAAAAAAAAAAAAAAAAAAAAAATGTAAATGAAAAATGAAGAATTTGCAGATTATTGGGATAGTAACATTCTTGAGTAAAGATTGTAATCTTCTTTGGGTACATCAGTCCCAAATGTTCTGTATCTGAACTTGATAAAAACAATGTCCATTAGTTATAAACAACAGGTTAAATATCCAGCTTCAATACGGACCAATCATGAGAATTGTCTCTTCAAATTTTGTCATTTACGGTTGAAATTTTCGATTCTAGGCCGTGTTCAATTTTGTAAACCTGCATATCCACTTGTAATATTTGTCCAGTTAAAACTGGGTTACCTTGAGAAATTTCTTCTGAAATTTTGTCTGAAAGTTTGTCATTTAGTGCCTCTATCATGGTCATTAAGTTAGAACACGTTTCGGTTATATTTACCTCATTTTCCGATGTTTCGTCAGCATCTTTGTTGACTTCGATGCAAAACTTTCCTGGATCTTCTCCCTTCTCCAAGAGATCTTCCTGTAGTCGCGCCTATAGCAATTTCTTCTTCCCGTTCGTTGGGGGATTCCTCTTGGTAAGTTCATCTTTGAGCTGTTTCAATGACATATTCTCTAATATGACTTGCATTTTGAACTACCACACTCGTATTCACTCATAAAATGTTACGTATTTTTCACGGTCACCAGTTAACGTATCCACAGAGACGCACATGAGATGCTGTCAGTTGGTACAATTACTTTATTCACATGTATTTACAAAACACACATAACCTTAATCACTGTCGTCAAAACTAAAACATTCAGCTGCCAATCATTGCACATCGAGATGACAACATTGAAACACAAATAAAACAGTTGACTGCTTAAAAGCATGTCATCCACTTGGTCACCTTGCTACACCATTACTCTTCAACCCATAACTTCCAAATCATAACTTAACTTTTACCGTCAAGATCATCCATTTATATATGTGCCTGGTCAGGCATCTAGAAAGTTACCTTACTAAAATATATCTTCTTGAAAACTCAAGAGTGCATAATACACAGATTATAATGTGCCTATACCATTCTGGAAGTTACAGTGTGTATTTCACAATTATGGATTATTTATATATACAGGTAAGAATAAATTATAATATTAAATCACAGGTATTTACATTAACTGATCTGATATAAATGTTTATATACAGTGCCTGTTTCATGATATAACCTCAAAAAACAACACGATCGTATCGCATGTACACATGATGTAATAATAATACTAATACCAAATGAATGTAACACTTCACAGCTGTACATACAATAATAATATTAATAATTGTAAAATAATCATAATTGTACCGTGAGGGTACACGTGCCCCGTACATTCAAATCAAGTGCCTTGTGAACTGACATCATACTCCTCAAACTTGAAACAACTAGTGCAAGAAGTTGGGACGTTGGTCAACAGATGTCACTACTAAAGTGATAAAGTAATGTGTTATTTTAAAGTTTCCTAAACTGACTTGATTTGTTTTTGTTTTTTGTGTATCACAGTTGTCAACACATCGATCTCTTTCCGCCAACTTTAAAATTAACCAATTGGAAATTTCTGGTATTTAATTTTCAACCAATCAGAGCTTTCTTCTACATGTTTAATTATCCAATAATAAACTGGGACTGTGTCATGCATTAGTCCAGATCTCTCTCGAACCTTCCTCTCGGCTATAAATGCCGTCAATTTTTTGAGCTTGAGCTTCTTGGTCGTCAAGTGTACTGAGTGTGTGCAAATAGTGGAGGCGGGGGCATTTCGCCCTTCATCGAGCAGTCCAGTGCAATAAGGTAATGGCAGCCATGTTCTAACTAGGTGATAGCCTCTGAAAGTTACCCCGAGGGCAAGGTATCCTGTTTTTAAGAATGTAACTTTAATTTCCCATCTTCAATAATGTAAACTACTTCTTCAAATGTAAAACTCAAAGTAGCCTAAAACTTAGCCAAAATTCAGGAATAGAGTGTACGACACCCTCTCGACTTCCCTATCAACTTGTATTTGAGGTGACTATGTTTTTGTAACAGTTTCCTATCTGTAGCTTTGTAACTTAAATTTTCTCCATCTAGTCACCTCCGTAGAATAGGATTAGCCTTTGTAAACTTTGGGCCAGAAGCCCAAATAGGGTTTTAATCTTGTGTGCACATTTCTAGGAGAGCAAATGTCTGCCTCCACATTATTTTGATTTTTGGGTCAGTAACTTTAACCTGTGTTTTTTTCTTCCCTCCAAGGCCCGGTAGAATGAGTATTCGATATTCCTGTTATTTGTGTTAAGTGAGAGTTTAACACTTTAGCATCGACGTGTTCATTTGCTTTTTTCGTGGTAAACTGCTGAAATACGATATACATTTTTCAGGTTGTTGTGGGCTACGGATGTTCGTAATTTCATTCTTAGATGATAATCATAGACATAATTTATGTTCAAAGTTACTATATTTGTGTCCCCCCATTGCGGTGACATATGGTTATCAGGTTGACTATGCAACAGAGAAAGCGCACGTCACCCCTACAGGGGTGACGGCCTTTTTTACCTTTGTTGTTGTGGAACACTGTGCTCTGTGTTGTGAGCTGTTGATTTACGCGCCTTTCAACGAGTTCCTTGTAATTTACAGTTTTGTGACAAGAATTTAATTCATGTTATGTGTTTCTGTGTTGAGTAAGCCATGATTACTGGTAGAGAGATAGAACAACAACTTGAAAAGGGTTCGAATATTGAATCAAGAGATGTTGACATTTAGGATTTGCAATGTAATGCTACCTTTTCCGAGTCGGAATTCGACAGTAGTTTGTGTAGTGAGGACACTAGCAAAGATTCTGGTGCTGTATCGGGCGATGATTCAACCAAATCACCAGCCACTGACAATTACTGGGGAACATTCTCAGGTTTGCAGAAACATTTTTTTATTCACACGTAGCTCCGGTTTACAACTTTATCTGAGTGCTAAATCTCAACCAGTATGTAAGAATAAAGCAATAATAAACTCCAATCCACATTATTTTCCTTGCCATTAATAACTGAATTCTGATGGTTGCGTATGTCACCCCATACGGGGTGACGAATGTCAGAGAAATTCCACTGTGTGTTGCGCAATGCACAGCATGCTGAGAAAGGAATGGGCACTGCTCTGCACTCTATGAACACCTTACATGAACAAGCAATGCAATACAACAGTGAATGGTAGCGCTAGTTTCGTGCGACAGCCTAAAGTTGAGAGGCCTGGACACACTACTGTGTCACCCCACGCTGGGTGACATACTATATTTTGTATGAGAGTCCGTCACCCCACATGGGGTGACATCGTCTTCAAAGTGTTAAGACAGTGAATTCTGTTCGTATTGTAAAATGGATGTTGTGCCTTGAGAGGCCTGGAAGTGTAAATTTTCGTGAGCAGGGATGTTCTGGTAGTTGAAGGTTGCCTTGATAAGGCAGTAATTGTATTAGGTTCGGAGCTCAGTCTAGAGCATAGATGTTCTTTCTATCCTTGTAGATATTCTATGTAAAGGAAATTGGAAGACCTGTCTCCTTAACTTTTGTGTGTATGGAGCAATAGTGCTCAAATAACACTTGTAAAATTGTATTCAACTACTGTACCTGAAATCTTGTACTGTCGCTGAGCAACTGGTTTTGTTAATACGAGGGCTATTTTTTTTTTCAAGTTCCGATTGGTCACGAAATGAAACAGCAGTACAAATTTGACACTTTTCTATTAGTAACACTTACTGTTACATCACAGCTATTTTTCAACATAGATTGAGACATTTGTCGTAGCGTGGTACCAACTTGTCAATGCCCTCTTGATAGAACGTCGCCGCCTGCGCCTGTAACCATCTTTGTACGCCGGTCTGCAGCGCCTCGTCGGTGTCAAAACGCTGTCCTCCTAGCCAGCGTTTCATGTGAGCAAAGAGGTGAAAATCTGATGGAGCCAGGTCCGAACTGTATGCTGGGTGATTGAAAACGTCCCACTGGAAACGCTGCAGGAGGTTCGTGGTGGCAGCTGCAGCATGCGGCTGAGCATTGTCATGGAGGAGGACAATGCCTGATGACAACATCCCTCTCCGCTTATTCTGAATTGCCCGTCGTAGACGTTGAATAGTCGCACAGTATGTGGCTGCAGTGATGGTGGAACCACGTTCCATGAATTCCACCAACAGAACTCCTTTCTGGTCCCAGAACACAGTAGCCATACACTTTCTGTTGGAGAATGTTCGCTTGAATTTCTTTGGCTTACTCGGGGAGTGCGAATGCATCCAATGTTTGGATTGCTCTTTTGTTTCTTCCGTTTCAAAATGAACCCATGTCTCGTCCCCTGTGACAATTGTGTTCAAAAAATCCGGTCCTTCATCATGGTAGCGCTGGAGAAACGCTAATGCGGCGCCCATTTGCTGTGTTTTGTGACGGTCAGACAGCATCTTCGGAACCCATCTCGCACAAAGTTTGCGGTACTGAAGTGTCTCACTCACAATTGTGTAGAGAGCTGACCTGGAAATTTCAGGAAACGAAGCACTCAACACAGAAATTGTGAACCGACGATTTTCTCGAATTGCCTGATCCACACGCTGAACAAGATCATCGGTTGACACACGCTTCCTTCCCTGGCCGCCTGCATCATGGACGTCTGTACGCCCTGCTGTAAAGTTCCTGCACCATTGTCGCACTTTGCTGTCGCTCATGCACGTTTCACCATACACACGACTTATTCGGCGATGAATTTCGGCTGCATTGCACCCCTCAACCTGAAGAAATCGAAATACACCGCGCACTTCACACTTGGCGGGCGAAGCGATCGTTGTAGCCATGTTTACGAGCGCGCTGCACGTTCACTACTGACGGGACTGAGGTGAGGTGCATAACGGTCATTTCAGAGACGTTGCGCAACACATCTGCGCAGCGGTTCATCATATATTCGCGGGCGTTTGACTGTCGCGACCGATCGGACCTTGAAAAGAAAAATAGCCCTCGTATCTTTCATTTGAAAAAAGAAGAAAAAATGTCCAAAAGAAATATAACCTTGATTTTTAAAGCTTTTAATTAATGTTTTGTTTGTAGTAGATAGGCCCGTTCATGCCCGATCCTTCTTTCACCTCTGCCAACCATGGAACCTCCGTAACAATTGGTAGCAGAGCGCGGTTGAATCGGTCTAGATGAAGCCCCTTTTGACAGCTGAACATAGAAATCTACATCAGACTCTAAAAATTTTCTCAGCTGCTGGAAAGTTTCAAAAATTGTTACATTTTTCTGTCAACATATCTGGTCCTCGTGAAGTCCTTGCACCCAGGTACTTCCGCAAGGAGGAACTAATTTACGAGATTCTAATTAGGAAGGTCCAATTTGGAGGCATGGTTGTGGCAGATACTGCCAAACTTTAGGAATCTTTAGACCTTCCTATTTGTATCCCGGTATTTGGGGAGAAAGAAATTGATGAGGCTCTCTCCACTATCACAGATAATACCACCGAGCTAGCTTCTGCAGTTAGGTTTTTTTTTTTTTGAAGTAAGCGATCCATCTGCTTATCAACTTAAAAGAGTTCAGGCTAGGCTATTTCATTTCTACAATAGGGCTAGGGAGGATCATGCTAAGGAAGCCAGTAATCTATTGGAACACCTCTCTGATATGTCGAATAGAGTTAGTGAGTTGTTGTCTGGGGCGCTACTTTTAAAAGCGACCAGGTTCCCATGGTGAACTTGTCTACTGAGGAGGAATCTAGCAGAGGGATTGAGAGTAGGAAATCTGTTGCTACTCAACAAACATATGCCCCATCGGAAACTGAGTCTGGTCATCCAAGACAACTCCCACCGTTCTTTATGACTAATGCCATGTTGGAACCTTCTCGACCTCTTATGCTGTCACCTATTATTTAGCCCGGTTTCAGCATTTTGTCTCACCCATTGCCCACGTTGCTTAAAGGTATTTCAACGTTTTCAGTAAATTCAGCTAATGAAGTAATTTCTTTCTTAAGATTTTTAGTTGAATTCCAAGATCATGCTTTTAGTGTTTGCTCTCTTTTACTCCAAAAACTTCAAATTATTTACCCATATTCTGTAGGTGTTCTCTCGGACAAAATAGTAAAAGCAATATCTGATAGATTTTCCATAGAAGACTTCCACACCCACCTCCTGGCGAACTTTATCCCGGCTAGAGCTATGTCATCGTTAATTCAGAAGTATTATTTTAAAGTGCAGAAGTTGGATGAGAACCTGGCAAACTTTATGCAGGATATTAAGTTTTACACCAGGGCATTCGCTCTTCATTAGACAAACATTTTACTACCACTTCTCAAGCACCTCACATCATAAAAATTCACCAGTTGTAAAAATGTGTGAAGTATATAACAGAATATCTTCAGACATCAGACAAATAGATTTGGCTTTATCGTTTCCTTTATTTTCAAGAATGTTAAAACAATATTTACATCAAAATGAATAATTTATTGGAGGGAAGTAATTCAGCACTGAAATATGACGTATGTAATGTCAGCAGTTTTGGTAATGTATATGTGTTTGTGTACTTACTATTTTTATGATTATTTTCCTTTTTTTTTCCTGTGCTAATTTGTTTTTCTCCTTTAGTTTTAATAGTCTATATGTCTGTTTGTTTCATTGAAACTATGTTTAAATCATTCTTAATTTAGTCGGGCAGTCTTGGATTTTTATTTTTATATGTTCTTTTGTATGTATAGGTACTATTTATATATTGAATGTATTTTGTACCATCCATTGTAATTGGGGATATGTCCTGTTATGGATGTATTAATAAATAAATATGGCACATGTCAGAGAGCTGCAAAGCATAGAGTGCATGCAGTGCAGGAATTGGAAGAACGAGATGTGGTAAAGCGAATGCGTTATTGTCAATAATTTCAAGCTCTTCTTTTTGCAAGCCCAGGCATTCTCTCTTTAGCTTGGTTTATGGATGAGGTGTGGTTCTACCTGTCAGGCTACATCAACGGGTAAAGCAGCAGATATTGGCCTACTGAAAATCCTAATATCATCCACAAAACATCACTGGTGATCAGTGTCAGCTACCAGAATTGTTGGCTTCATTTTTTATGACAATACCGAAAACACCAAGGTTTATGGCCACATCTTCAATAGGTTTATAGACCAACTAGACGACATTGCATTGACAAAAGGCTATTTCCGACAATATGGGCAGCATAAAATCAGCTTCATGGTCCGTATCGCACTTCAATAGATTCACAATTAAGTATTTATTTATTTTCCACCTAGTCGATACAATGATTGCTTAAGGCAACTTTTAATGGTCAAAAGTGGTACATGTTGATAATATACGAAACATGTACCACTTTTGACCATTAAAAGTTGCCTTAAGCAATCATTGTATCGACTAGGTGGAAAATAAATAAATACTTAATTGTGAATATGGGCAGCGTCATAGCCTAACGACTCCATGAAACTTCTTCAGTGGTTATCTATTCTCAAAAGAATTCTGTTGTCCCTCAACATTTTCAACATTTACTCAGAGGAATCTCTCACAGTTACTTGTAATTCAGAGTAGATTACTCACATTTGTTACTGTTGGTTCAAAAGTTATGTCATAAAAATTATAATGGTTTAGATGGATCGCCCTGTACTTCCTGTGACTTAAGTCGGCCATGACAACACCGTTGAGATGACAGGTGATATTTGTTTGGGGATATGCTTGAACTTACAGTTTTCCTCACTCCTTGTGCCACAGTGCATTTCTTCCTCTAACACAGGGAACCTATTCTGTATTTGTATTCTATTGTTCATTACTATATTTGCATGAATTGTCTTGAACCTAATATATTAATACTATTTGTAGTTTAATTATACAGATCTGTAACCATTGAATACTCCTCCTGTGACATATAAATATTCTTAAAATTGCTTTTAAAATATTCTTGAAAAACATTGTGAATGGAATTTTTGAAACAAATATATATATATATATATATATTGCTTTCTCTTAATGAAAGTGCTACTTTATATACTTGTTGTGTGATGTAGTTTCATATCTAAATTATTTATTTTGATACTCTTTCGAACCTTTTGTTCGGCTGTTTGGTTCATTAAGAGCTAGTGGGAGGGAACACTGAAAGAAGTTCAGTGAAAGGGAGTTGATTCAATGAAGTTTATACTTTTATTTCCTACTTAAACATCACTCTCTTAATTTTCTGGGTGGTCCTTTTATTGTTGCGGTAGTTGATTGCTATTTGTACTGCATTATCTGGCCCATATTCTTGTTATAAAGTAATATTTCTGTCTCTATTAAAAAGATATTTAATTTGATGTTGAATCAGCTCTCTTTCTTTTCTTATAGGTTGTGAACGGAGTAAGAAGACAGGCCTGCTTTATCATGAATGCTAGGCAGAAACGCTCAAATGGTGGTTATGGCCTGCGTAGGAAAGTGGCAAAGAAGAGATTGGATGAGGATTTTGAATATTACTTTTCCAAAATTGGTGCTCCTTGGGAACCAAAAGCTGTTAAAGTGGAATGTGAAGATGATGATGCGGCCAAAGTTCATGCTCGTCTTCTTGTCGTCGCAGACGTTATGAAGTCTGGTAACAAAGAAGACTTGAAGAGTGGAGAGTTACCAGAGAAGCGTCCCCGCGGAAGGCCAAGGAAAATTCAGGTGGCCATTCAAGATCGAGAACCTGATATTTCAGATGCAAATCTGAAATTTGTAGATTTAAAAGAGAAGAGAATTAGGAAACCTAAAGTAATTTATATTGATGACAATGAAACATCTAAAGCTGTGGATGAAATATGTGGTAAAGAGGAAGAGGTTGTAGCAGTTGCTCATGAAGAAGTTGTTCAGGATGAAGCATCTGTTGTAAAACAGTTGAAACTGGAGGCTGTTTTAGGAGATGAAATTACTGGCTTACAGGAGGAGGAAGTAAGCTCTTTACCTGAAGGAGAAAAAGAAAATTTACCAGAAGATGGAGTTCATATGGATTCTGATTCAGAAGAAACTGTGATAGTGCAAATGGGTATTGATGTTCAGGGTGAATCTGGTGAACCAGACGGTGAATTGTATGAGGTAGGAGAGGATGTAGAAAAAGGTTATGGGTCAAAGATTAAACAAAAATACAGGAGAAATCGTCTTAGTCATGATACAATTCGTAAACTTAGTCAGTTAAGTCCAGATGATAAGATTGAGTGTAATGAGTGTCACAAGCTGCTGAAACCCTCCTCTTTTCGTCAGCATTTGCGAACCCACACTGGGGAGAAGCCATTTGGTTGTGAAGTATGTGAAGCAAGATTTACACGGAAGGGAGATGTGGAGCGCCATGTTCGTATTGTTCACAATAAACAGAAACCTTTCAAGTGTTCTAGATGTCAAAGAGCTTTTGGCGACAAGAAGAACCTTCGTTGGCATATTTTGAACCACAACAAAAAGTTATTCTATGTTTGTGAAGTTTGTGGCTTTAAATTTGGCAAGCGTGAATACTGGGAAAATCATGTGAGATTTATTCACCCATTACCAGGTGGTTTGGATCCTTCAGAAATTGGTGATATGGAGAGTGATGATCGACTCAGAGTGTTGACAGAAACTTTACTTGCAGAAGATGAAGTAGTATTAGATGGTTCTGAAGATAATGGAGCTGCTTCAATTATTAAAAGTTCTTCTCAGAAAGAACATATTTTAGGTAGTGATGTTCCCTCTGAAACAATGAAATCTTTGCCTGTAGTCAGTCAAACTGTGAAACGTAGTGGCTTAAAGAGTGTTAATTTAAAATGTGTATCTAGTTTAGTTAAGATAGCACGGCCTACTGGAAGTGAAACTGGTCACTATATCATGCACAATCAGGCTGATGGTATTGATGCTGTGGTTATCCAGTTTAATGAGTCGGGTGTTGCAAGTAGCACGTTACATTCTTTACCACAGATATCTTTGAAAGGTACACCAGATCCTGTAACAACCAACATGGTTAGAGTAATGAATTCCCATCAGATGTTGGAATTAGTTCAAGGAGATGGTTCATCTACTGAACAGCAGCCAATTGTTATTGACACCCAGAGTTATGGAGTGACTGATGGAGGAGAAACTGCATCGGAACGTGTAGAGGTACCTGTTGAGGGAGATTCCAAAATAGATGTAGAATATATTGAACCTGAGCCTGACAAAGTTATAAGCATTATGTTAAATGAGAGTCGTGGGGCAACTGGTGTTAGTAAAAGTGCTAATGTGCAGACTTTGATTGAGGCACTACTTGATGCAGCCAAAGACGATAAGAAACCGAATCAGATTACAAATGAAAGTACATAAGTTTAGCAGAATTATTAATATAGACTGTAATTCTTCAGTCATTTGGTAGAAAATAGGTAGTGAATTTGTATATATTTATTATAATTACATTTGTGATCAAACATAACATTCTGAATGGGAAACCATGTACTGTATAAAGAATGAATTCATTATTACATGTTCAAAATTGTAAACTTTTGTTTACTTGTTTTGAAGATTATATTTACAAGTCTAAATTTATATTTCAATATCCTTTGCTGGATAATGTAAAGTTTTTGTACTATAGACTTGTTTATGTTATTCTTAACTTTTTTGACAATATTGAAGGCCAGTGGTGCTCTATGATCTGTCTATCACCATCAAAAGTTTACATATTACTGTAATGTAGTCTGGATAATATTATTGGAGTAAATGTTGCCATATTAAAAAATCTAAAGTAATGTCATATTAATGTGGGATAAGGGTACTTTCTTTTAAATCACAAAATATATTAGGCTTGTAAATGCCTGCAAATTCAGTTTGATATATTGCATCTGTGATATGCTGTAAGGAAAAAAGGATATTGATTCCGTTGAATTTTAACTTAATATTCATGCACTTTTTAACCATGGAATATAAATTGTGTTAACTATTATTTATCACCCAGCAGTTATTGTGTGCAGTCACTTTCTGTGATAGTCTGCTTGTTAGAGCATCTCCTTTTGGATACTTATTATTTCTTTTTGAGAAATGAATAGAGCATCTCTGACTTATTGCTGAATGTATGTATAATTTAGCCTTAAGATTGTAGATAGAATCCCAGTGTTATTTTTGTTAAATTAGATAGCTGAATTTCAGTGATGATGAATTAATGAATGCCACTATACTCTGTAATAGAGTTCCAGTTTTTAAATTATATGAGAGAATATGATAGCAGTATTTATTATTGAATAGAATGTCCTGTTTACTAGAACCATGATACCTTAATCTTACCTGCCTGGTTAATACACTCGCCAGCAAAGAAAGCGAAACTGTTAGTCCATTTGAAACCTTGTATAAATTAAATGTTATGACATTACAACAATATGACAATGTATCATAAGTTAATGAGCCCGTTTGAGAATTGATAAACATTACTGATCGTGACAATCACAACACCAATACTGCCGTTTCCCACCTTTTGACAAGAATAATCACAAACAGCTGTATTAAGGTTTATTGCTGTGAATTTTCGTGCCGCTTTTTTTTTTTTTTTTTTTGTGGACATTACAGCTTATCTACAACAGTTAGTCTCGCTTTTAAGTCTGGTCATAATGGCTCTTTCACCTGAAAACGTAGCAAGGGCCGTAGTATTAGTGGAGGATGGGTGCAGTATATGCTATGTAGCAGATGTTATAGGCACGCCTTGTTCTAACATGTACAGAACTGTTGAAAGGTACAGAGAGGACAATATTTACACCAGGAGGCCCGGTTCTGGTCGTAGGAGAAGAACTACTGAGTGCGATGTTTGCTATCTTGAAATGCTAATTCTTCGTGATCGACACACAACAGCTGTAGGCCAGAAATTGTTTGCAGCGAGTATGGGGCACGAACGTCAGTGAAAGAACAGTACGAAAGAGGTTGTATGAAGCGGATTTAATGTCCAAGAGGCCCGCCACAGCACCTCTGCTTTCACGTAAGCACCTTACCTCTCATATGCAGTTCACCAATGCCCATCAACCTGGACTGTGGAGCAATGAAGCTCAGTGCTGTTCACGAATGAATCCAGATTCTGTTTGAGGGCACCGGATGAAAGGGAGAGAGAGAGTATAGAGAAGGTTTTGGGAACGTTATTAAGCCTGTAGTTTAATGGAGGCTCTGTGATGGTCTGGGCTGGGATTACCACTGATGCGCACATGGAGCTTGTGTTCATCGTGAATGGAAGTCTGAAAGCGCACCGATACATCAAGGAGATTTTAGTGGATCACATGGTGCCTTTTGCACCTGTCATTGGCGAGAACTTTTATCCTGATGCATGACAATTTTCGCCCGCACATTGCCGTTTGTGTACGTGAGTACCTGAATGAAGTCGGAATTGAGCGCATGGTGTAACCTGCTTGTAGTCCCAACCTAAACCCGATGGAGCATGTCTGGGATATGCTTGGGAGACGTGCTAAGAGTCGTTCCCCTGACACATTGGCTCAACTTTTGGCTGCGCTCCTGACAGAATGGGAGCTAATACAACAAGAGAACATTTGAGATTTCATCCTGAGCATGCCTGATCAAATGACAGCTGTAACTGCGGCTAGAGGTGCTAATACCTGTCAGTGAGGCAACGGAAATGTGTTGAAAACGTGTGGACAAATGGACTGCATACGAAACTGCTGAGCTCCAGGGTTTGACATTTCCAAATTCATGTTGTGATTGTCACGGTCAAAAATCTTTATCAATTATTATGCTGAAACTTCTCAAATGGGCTAATCAACTTATGATATACTACCATATTGTTTTAATGTAATAATATTTTATTTTTTACCATGTTTCAAATGAGTTAGCGTTAAATTTGGTCTGAAATACATAGTGTTTCACTTTTTTTTGCTGGTGAATGTAGTTGTCTAGAATTTATAATATGACCATTGTTTGACTGAGTGTTATTTTATGGATTGTATTGAAAATGTACAACTACTGTACTTCACATGCATGCCACATAACCAATGTATTTCATTGTGTTGTAGACTAGCTGTTGTATTGGTTTTTGATGGGGAAACACATACATACATACATACATACATACATACATACATACATACATACATACATACATACATTTATTTATTTATTTATTTATTTATTTATTTATTTATTTATTTATTTATTTATTTATTTATTTATTTATTTATTTATTTATTTATTTATTTATTTATTATTTATTTATTTATTTATTTATTTATTTATTTATCTATTTATTTATTTATTTATTTATTTACATGAAGAGGGCAGAGCACAGTATTCCGTTGCAGAGTAGACAAGACTGATACCTGTTAATCGTAAGCAGTCAGCCGAGGCTCCCCAGGAACTGCCACAAAGCTTGTGTAGGATATTATTCCTTGTAGCGATTTTGTGAGAGAGCTTGGTGAGATGTTCTTTGTAGCTCAGAGTTCTGTCCAGTGTGACTCCTAGATATTTCGGGAACGGGTTGTACTTTAGTTTTTCACCAAGGAATAAGACAGATGGCTCATAGTTTGCGAGTCGGTTGCTGAGATGAAAACATGAAACCTCGGTCTTAGAAGCACTTGGGATCAAACGCCAAGACTTGAAGAATGTTGCCATTTTGACCAAGTCTGCTGAAAGAATGCCTTCTCCATCCTCAAAATTTCTGCTTTGAGCTACCAATGCAATGTCGTCTGCATAGATGAACTTAGTAGCTGTGGTTGGTGGTAAGTCATGGATGTATAGGTTGAAGAGAACTGGGGCCAATACTGATCCCTGTGGCAGACCGTTATTTAATTTTCTTTTGCGACTTTTAGAATCACCTAGGAATACTACAAACTCTCTCTCACAGAGCATGTTGGAAATTAGGTTTGCAATTTCCAAGCAGGGAATTACTCCCAGCACTGATATGTAATAGCAACTCTGGCTCGGTGAGGAAAGCAACGGGAAACTACCTCACTCCTCATTTCCCTAGTACGCCTCTTCAGTAATGCCTAGGCCTTCTATGACAGCTGATGGCAAGCTGTTGAGGATCCCACCAGCGGAATCGTTGACGGACTGAACATACATACTTTAAGAATTAGTCCATGTCGCCAGAGAGTATCATATGCACTTGTCAGATCAATAAAGACAGCTGTTGATTTTAACTTCTTTTGGAAGCCTGTCTCGATGTGAGTGGTAAAAGACAAAACTTGATCAGTGCAGCTACGATTTCGTCTGAAACCAGCTTGCTCTGGGGGAATTACAGCGTCAATGATTGGTGCTATCCTAGTGAGGAGGACTCGCTCCAAGAGTTTATAAGTGCAACTGAGAAGTGCTACTGGGCGGTAGTTTTCAGGTCTCTGCTCCCACTTTCCAGGTTTAAGAAGGGCGATCACCTTTGACCGTTTGAACTGCTTCGGCAGGTTATTAGTATGAAGGATGTAAGTAAAAAGTGAAGTGATCCATTTTATGTTATATGGACCCATATTTCGAAGGAATTTGTTGAAGATATTATCAGGGCCAGGAGCCTTACTGGTTTTCAGCATTTTGATAGCAGCTTCAACTTCCTGAATAGAGAATGATCTAGACAGTTCCTCATTCTTCTTTGTTCCATGTTTGAGCTCGGTGAGCTTATGTTTCACAGTTTTTGTATGGCATTTATCTCACTTGGCTTGGGTGACTTCAACCATTCTATTTGCATTGGCATCTGGGTTCAAGTTAGTGCACTGCTTTTTTGAATAATGTTTTCCAGTAAGTCGATAAGACTCTCCATGCTTTTCTGGTCGATTTTGCAAAGTCCATATCTTTCACTGTTGCTTCCCACTTTTCTCTCCTATTCTTGTCTAATGACCGTAGAAGCTGTGAACCTATTTCATGGCTGCCTGTTGTTTGATATTCTTCATACAGGGCCTCACTTTGTGGATTCCAAGGAAAACAAGGGAAACCCACTGCATACTTATGAATGGCTGATTGGAAGGCATGTGTGGCGATCTCCCCCTTTTGTTATGTGTGCTAAGACATGTTGTTTTGTTATTTGTCATTTGAAAAAATGTACAGGAGATAGGCTGTATAGCTTTAGTAATATACATTATTTCGATTATACTAATATTAAGAGCGATATTCGCAATTTTCTTGCTGTTTTTGTGTGTTGAAGCCTGTTTTCCCCTTCCCCCGCACCCTATTACTTTTCCCTTTTACACAAATTGCAAAGGTGAAATTGTAATCACCCTTAATCTTAGCATAAATGCTAAGTTTCATGAAATTGCACCCATTTGTTTTACTGTGATGTTGTAACAAATCAACATTCAGACTTTTACAGATATTGGCTCCGACACTTGACATAACATCGAACAGTAATTATGGTTTGTGAATTGAAAAGATTAGACATTCCTGCTCTGAATGGAATTAGAGAATTTTTACAAATTTATAACTGTTAGGTTCTTCAGTGTGCCAAAACTAATTTTGAGTAATAAATTTATAAACCACCTGCAGAAAAAATGTATGGCAACAGTATTACTGTATACCTGAAAAAAAAAAAAAAACCAACTTTGATTAAAATTAGTTTCAGCAGACTGAAGAACGTAACAGTTATAAATGAACTGATTCGAAACCGAAAAAAGATGGCTTCATATATCTATATATTAAAAGACTTTGCTAAAAACAGTTTTGGCAAATCCGTCCGTCTGTTCTACTGGACCAATTTGCTTCATTTCTGTTTTATTGTCTCTGGAATTACCTGCCGGTGAATCATGATACACTGATAGGTCTCTAAGTTCAGTCAACTTTGAGTAATCATAAAATCAAATCATTAAATGATCACTCCAATTATTTCAGATGAAGGCTTAACCTAACCCACAATACGTTTTGTTCTTAGCAGGTTGCTAGGCGACTAACACTTTCATTAATCAGGATTTTCATCCTTAGTAATTGTTACCTCTACTACAGGGGTAACACCAAACAAGGCACAAACAGAATTAAAAGGGGAAGGTAAGAGCAAACTACACAATATAAGAAAACACTACACACTCGGAAAAACAGTAGCTGGCATTACTCGGATCTCCAACAAAACATGTACGAAACATCAGTAGGGCCAACTAGTGAACAACTAACCGGGAAGATGAAAGGGCTGGGAACCTACCAAAGGCATGGACATGGCTTAGATAGCGGATTCCGAAATGAATCACCGTGATCCTTAGTTTTTAAAAATATTATTTACAAGATAATTTTACAAATACATTCCAAGTTATGAGCTGTAAGTTCAGTGATATACATAGGTTATTCGTAGCAGTGTAAATTCAAATTTCAAATCAACTGTACATCCAGTTACCAATGCAGTAGTACAATGCAATTTACAGGTTATCCAAAATCTAGCGTACCTCGAGTGATACAGAACTATCAGAGGCAACCCCCAAGGGAAATAATGTTAAACTACAATATACATATTTTAGTGAAACAAGAAAAGGGAATGCCTCGGAAACAAACAGGTAAGTCCAGCTGAAAAACTAAGGCGTCATAAGTAACTAATTTGGTGAATCTAGGCGAGGTTAGGGCAGACTCCTGTATGAAAAGCAAATCGGAAATTTACGGAAATTTTAGCAGGAAAGGAATTCAAGAATGCTCACCCGAGGAGTGTGCCATCCCGGAAACCGGGGGACGTCAACCAGATAGGCTGCTCGCAGACAGATAAACCGAGACCGACAGAATTCAGGATACAGAATTAATTCGAACACTGCCTCGCTCACTATATATAGGAATTACTGGCCTTGGAGGCAGCCAATCAGCGTGCACGTGTTCCCCATCGCCACCTAGACGCACCAATCACAACCTTACTTTCGATCGCGAACTTTGACTAACATTCTAGAATACACATGATCGCGAAAGTCGTATTTTTCCAGAATAGATAGAACACACTTTCCAGAACACATACCAACAAAGTAACACACCCTGTACAAAAGTTATGTAACTTTCTGGATCTTTCCAGGAACTATAGACAGAATTCTACTATTTACAAATGCCTATGTTACAACATTATACAGTACAGGTTAGGTCAATAAAAATAAAACATCATATCATATTTTACAATCAAAGTCTTAAAAAAAATACATTCCACTAGCATTACATATTTCACTTGCAACAGTAATGTCATTGTATGCAGCCATGTTTGATTATTATCTGTCGAGCCAGAGAGTATACACTTCCTCTGAAGGAAGAATACTGTTCTCTGCTAGATACCCTTTGGTTCTCTGACCTTCCCCAGCTTCTGAATACTTAACAGATGGCAGAACATTCCTAATAACTTACATACTGTTAAGAGAAAACAGTCTACGTACGTACAGACGGGAAGATATCAAGTTGACTAGCCTCTATGACCATTAATAAAGTGCAGGGATAAACTCTTGAACCTGTATTCAGCCATGGCCAGTTGTATGTTGCATTATCTCGGTCAAGATTGTTTGAAAATGTTAAGATCCAGATACGGCCGAAGGGTCGAAGCTCATAGAATATTGTAGAGAAAGAAGTGTTATAAACTACCTACATTACCGGTATTAAATGTTCATAAAACTATTGAAAAGGGCAGACAAAACAATACGACTGCGACAGGCATTTCAAGTTACCTGACCTCTTTATAAGAAATACTGTGGAGCAGCACGGGTCCACTAGTTACAAATGAAATTAGCGATGTTGGAAAGGGCCAACTCAACATGACAGAGAAGACGAAAACAAACCCTGTCATGGAATTGGATTTGCAATAAAAAATGAATTTGTTCATCACGATGAGCTTCCTTCCAAAACAAGTGAAAGACTTGTGATGTTCTTTCTGAAGTCCACCTAAATCAGCAACCGACTGTAATCAGCATATAACTGTTAGGTTCTTCAGTCTGTTGAAACTAATTTGTGGTCAAATACAATTTACAAAATAACCGAAAAGAAAACATTTAACAACAGATTTTTTTTTCTGATATTTTTTTAATTTTAAATAATCATAAACTAGTGGACCCGTGCTGCTCTTCAGCAGTCGTTATAAATAGGTCGGATAACTCGTCTTGATATGCCTGTTGTACTCATATTATTTTGTCTAGCCTTTTCAATTTTTTTTATGAACAATTAATAAGCGCATTATGGTATGGCGCAGTTTGTAGTCAGAATTTATCCATTCTGAAGTCGTCATGCCGTCTGGTAAAAATCTATCCATATGTTCGCTTTTTCATCCTGCAGCTCTTGATGTAATGCTTGGTATTGTGTCATAGAAGGCATTGGTATTTTTAATCGCAGTTCTTCTATATAGATCGGTTGTCTTGTGAGTTAATAGGTTAGTCTCGAAGGAGCTTTTTTTTTGCCAGGCAGAGAACTTTTTCTAAGATACTTGGCCTTCACTCTTTCTCGTGGTAGCTAGGTTATCCTTCGATAGGTGTGATGCAAATGTAGTGGACTAGTATAACTTGGAAACAATTCTCTAAACCCATAAGTAAATAGTGAAAATATCAAGCTTGATTAGTAGGGGGTGGTGTTATTATTATTTGTGAGGTGTGGCTATGAAGTTGTTTATGTCTATTATTATTGTTCCGGGGTATCTGCGGAACGCAGAGGTGAAAGAAGGTGCCGGGGTGAATGGGTCTAACTACAATGACCAGAATTGAATTAAAACTTTAACAAAGGTTATATTTTTTTCATTATAAAAAAACAAACTTAACAAATTTCCACAAGGGAAAAATAACAATTAGGTACAATGCCAAACTAGAAACCAGATTAGGAAAAATGCAAGATTCAGAACCTTAACACTTTGGGCTTCAAGCCCCTATTTTACAATGTCAGCGATACCTGATTCATTTTACCAAAACTTTAATTCGCACTAAGGAATCATTTATCTAAGGGCAGAAGTCCCTTAATTCATTGAGCACTTGCTCCCCAAATACAGTATCTGGCCTTCTAGAGGTACTATTTACAGTTACAAAACTTGAAAAAGAGCTAACAGGCTCTCCGTTTTCTTTCAACCTCCTCGGGGCAACACAAAAAATCGTACTCTCTCTGGCCTTCCATGGCCCAACTTACAATTTGAAACGGGGGTATCTTGTACGCAACATATAGGGCCTTTGCGGAAAAGAACAGGTTAAGTAAATGGCCCGAAACACAAACTGAATGGATGCATATACTTGCACTCCTAGGTCTGAACACTAAAACAACCTAAGGGGCTCTAGGCCGATGAAACGGGAGCTATTCCCAAACTACTGAGGTGACTCGTATAGAAATTACTTTAACACATTACAGAAGGAAAAACAGAGAAAAACGTAGTCACCCCAAACCAAGATGAAGGGGAGCTCGAGAGGGTAATTCACTCTCTATCCCCTATTTAAAGTTAAAGCTTTATGAAATTTTTACATTAGCCAAAGAAGATTTACATTTTAGAAAAGTTTGTTACATAACAAAAGAGTCGGACCTTTCCCTCGGGTTAAACTGCGGAGTTAACAAGAAAGAATAAAGTTATGTGGCCATTACCTTGTAGATGTTCTGTTGACCGATAAAAGAGGCCGCCCGCCTCCTGCTTTGACACACACACTCAGTAGGATGACGATGAATTGGCCAAGAAACGTGAAAAGCCGCAGTTTATAAACCCTCAGGGAAGGTTCGAGATCATTCTAGACTAAACCAGTCACACCCTCTCAATTTTATTGGTTAAATTAAAAAGTAACACTCAAAATAGAACAAGAAGCCTGTGATAGGTGGAAAATTAATTACAGAAATTATTGTTTGGCTAGATTCAAAACTGGCGGAAAGAAAAAGGATATTGCCAACCCAAAAATAAATGAACATCCATCGGTACAAAACTCTAGAAATACAAAAACTTCCTTAAATTATAACTTCTTTCACATTGCACCAGGGTGCATGATCATAGTTTTTTGGTAGTGTCATCTGTGGAGGAATGTCCAAACTTGTTGATGTGCAACAAACAAAACTAGGAGAAATTCAGTCAGTTTAGGAAACTTCACAATAACAAAATTACTCAATATTTTAGTGGTGACATCTTCTGACTAAAGTTCCAAGTTGGTATAGTTTCAATTTCACTGTTTTACCAATAGAGGAGTTAATTTAGGCGCTGAATTTGAATGTGCGGCGTTGGGGTGTACCTCCCGGTACAATTATTGTTATTATCTATGTAGTTACGTATGACAATTTGTCAGTACGGACTTTATTTGGTGTATATCGTAGTCATATCATTTATTATTTGTGTGTTGTATGATCTGTCTTGTGTAACAAAGCATGTGAAGTTATGTTACGATACGTCTGCTGTATGTATATTAATACTATTTTATTTAATGTAAGAACACATAATTAACAGTATATAATTTATTCTTCTTCTTCCTGATACGTTTCTGCTTATGCAGGTCGTTCAATATAATTTATTATTACCTGTAAATATGATTTATAAATGCAATGTAATGTTGTGCAACACAAGGTAATAGTCTAGAACAATGCATCCTTGTCACTTGAGCTTTATGGAATATTCTGTTCATTTGGAGACTCGAGAAGATACGAGAATGCTTGTTGTGTCATACTTTTCTAGAAGCCTGGCCAGGCAAGGTGTATAAAGAGACGGTCTTGGGTTGTTGAGTTAGTTAGTGAAAGTAGTTAGTCGAGTGTGTGAACTCATGTTGTGATTTTGTTGTGTTGGTAATCGGTTGACATGCTAATGTAGCAGTCAAGTGTTTATTCAAGATGGCGGTTCATTGATGTGTGTGTATTATGTGTATATAATGTGTAAATAAAATAGTGTACACAAGTGACAGCATCTCGTGTGTGTGTCTTTGTGATTATGATAAATGGCGACCATGTGACAGGACCGAAGAATAATTTTCGGTAGTGAATAGGAATGTAATTGGAAATTGGAATAAAATTAAAGGGATACTGGAAAAGATGTCTGTGAAACAACTTCAAGACAAACTCACAAAAAGAAATCTTCCGACGAATAGCAATAAGAAATCATTGAAGACACGGCTACGAGAAGACCTCATTAAAAACTGTGAGTATCCCGAAAAGTTTTTTTTATCGAGGTAGACGAAGAATCAGATTCATCATCGGAAGATGAGGTATAAATATGACAGCAATGTGTTCCAACCTAATGAGCATGATACAGACACTCAATTCCACCTTAACAGAACAGATTTCACAAGTTAATTTCGCCTTAACGAAACAGAATAGCAAACTTTTAGACGAAATTTCTCAAGCTAATACAGTTTAAACCGGACAAATACCTCAAGTGTACACGCAGGTTTACAAAGTAGAACAGTGCCTAGAATCAAAAATTTCAACCGTAGATGATAAAATTTCATCCCAAATCAGCAGCGTCACCAAGCAATTAATACAGCAGATATGAGACATCAGACCTAAACTGGGGCAAGTTGAACAGATCAGTAGTAGGGTAAGCCAGCTGGAAGGGGACATCTCGAACCTCAAGGAAGAGGTGGAAACCTAGGTTTCCGACATCAAACAACAGGTTGAGGGGAGAATTTCTACTGTCGAGGGAAATTTTGGAAGCCGTATTTCTGCCATTGACGGAACGTTAGAAAACCGGATTTCGACCATCAAGGGAAATGTTCAGATTATGAGAGAGACCTTCATGCGGTAAAAGATAGATTAACTCGAACAGGATCAATCACCATCCCTTCAAACTTAACTGGCAATACAGGACACCTAGATCGGAAGGTGATTAAAAAGAGCCTTCCGGAATACCACGGGAGACTGTAAGAGACTCCGACTAGCTTCATCGAGGGATCGGTCAGTCTACTAGGAAGGACTAATCTACCGGAGGACATCTTCGTTAAACTCGTCACACCGCAATTAAGGGGGCAAGCCGGTACTTGGTGGAATAACTTGAAGGGCTTGAACTGAAACTGGACTGACTTCAAGAGAGAATTCCTTACTAGGTTCAATTCCGAAGTGGTGAAGAGCTCTGTGAAAAGGAAGCTTCTGACTGATGCACAACCCATCGGCATGAGAGCTAGCATATTCATCCTCCAGAAGTACGAGCTCTTCAAGCTGCTGCATCCTAAAGGAAACAAGAACAAGATCCTACCAGACATTGTACAGCTACTCCACGACAGGATTAGACCCCTAGTGAAGGTATTGCAACCGAGATCCTTAAATGATCTGCGCAGAATAATTGCCTTTTTGGAAGAAGAACACGGGAGTAAAGCCATGTAAGAGACCAGCTTGGTTAGGAAATGCTATCAGTGTGGAAGAACCGGACGCATGAAGAACAAATGCCCAGCTTTGGATCCGGATAAAAAAAGGTCCAGCCCAAACTGGATTAAGGGGGGATGGGACGAGGAGAAGGAATGTGCCTCAAGACCTGACAGACAAGCAGCCCTGGACAAGTAGGAAAGTGATTCGTCAGATTGTGAGCAGAACAGACAAACCTCGCCCAGCTGTCATCGTGAGGATAGGCTACGAGAATTTTTGATCCATACTCGACAGCCAAGCAAGCCACTCATTCGTGAATGGGATTGTTTCCAGATTACTACCTCCTATGAAGTCTCACCATCTCGGAAGGGTAGTGTGAGTAGCGGACGGGGTAACCTATTTCATCCAAGAACAGACTAACCTCATTATTAATTAGATGGACCTGCCTATTGTAGTACCTGACATCATATTAGGTCAGGACGTTTTGGTGGAATACAAGGTGATCCTAGATTATGCAGCTCATGAAGTCTTTTTGGGAAAAAACAGACGTCTGAGGGTCACCTGGCATGATGGAAATCTCCGGACTCGCAATGATGTGGAAATCGATGTAGACCTGGGAGATATCTAGTTAACCTATCTTCAACCAGGTGAAGAAGAGGAGCTAAGACACACCTTAAAGGACTTTCCAGAAGTCATCCCCGATAAAATAGGATGCACTGTAATGCACACCATTGAATGCAGCACTTCCTCACCCATCAAGCATTGCCCATATCCAATCAACCTGGATAAGTGCGATTTCGTCAATCAGAAGATTCAAGAGATGGAAGTGCAAGGTCTCGTCGAACCCTTTACATCCTGTTGGGCTTTGCCCATCGTCCTACCAAAGAAGAAGAATGGGGAGTATCGACTTTGTGTGGATATCCGCAAGTTGAACAAGAAGACCATTAG
This sequence comes from Anabrus simplex, assembly GCF_040414725.1. NCBI lineage: Eukaryota > Metazoa > Arthropoda > Insecta > Orthoptera > Tettigoniidae > Anabrus > Anabrus simplex. Next base: position 11,450,561 of record NC_090269.1, read on the forward strand.
TGACGCCTACCCCATGCTTGACCTGAAACACTCACTGAAACAAGTAAGTGGATCTGGGATTTTCAGTACACTGGATCTCAACTCCAGATACTGTCAAGTGGAGGCCGAGGAAAGTTCTAGGCCACTGACCGCCATCATGATGCCGAGAGGATTGTACCAGTTTACAGTAATGGCTTTTGGACTGAAGAATGCTCCTGCAACCTTCATATGACTGATGGATAACGTATTGTCAGGATATGTTGGAGATTTCTGCGAAGTGTATCTCAGTGACATCTTAATCCACAGCAAGAATTTTCAAGAACACCTTGTGCATCTGAAGAAAGTGCTGGAACGACTGTAGATTCATGGACTGACTTGCCAACTGGAGGAGTGCCACTTCGCTTAGTCCTGCGTAGAATATCTTGGCCATGTCCTAACATCTGAAGGTTTAGAAAGGCAACCGGAGAAGAATCGAACTATCGAAGAAGCTCAACGCCTGCGGACCAAGCGACAAGTACATCAGTTCCGTGGCTTGTGTGGCTGGTATAGCAACTTGGTGCCAGACTTTGAAGAGAAGGCAATGGCACTCACCTCCATAACACCGCCCATTCTGATGGACCGGCAAGGAAGAGTCAGCATTCCATGGTGTTAAGGCTGTGATATGCAATGCTCCTGGTCTAGCCCATCCCGACCCTCAACCAAAGATGTGCCTGTAGACGGACGCCAGCGACTCCGGCTTAGGAGCAGTGTTATTCCAGGAGAGGAATGACGGTTGAAGGGACATTATCAAGTATGCCAGCAGGAAGCTATCTCCCACCGAACAACACTACTGCACTGCCGAGAAGGAAGCCATAGCTGTGGTGTGGGCCAAAGGTAGAACCCTGCACGGATATACAAAATAATATCTGCTCCACATCTGTGCTTCATTCATCCGCATCTGCGAATGGTTATCCGCATCCGCAAAATGGTTATCTGCGAATAATTTAAATATTTAACTACAGTATATTACACCCTAGGTATTGAAACGGATCGATCTGTTAACAAATACAATAGGCCTGACACTTGGCACCAGAACCCCTACAGTCGCAGGTTTAAGAGATTTTATCTTGTGATAACTACCAACGTATTGAACTTTGTTCCTTCCTTCCATTAACTGCGGACAGGAGCCAGTTAGGCTCTACCTTTGGCCCACACCACAGCTATGGCTTCCTTCTCGGCAGTGCAGTAGTGTTGTTCGGTGGGAGATAGCTTCCTGCTGGCATACTTGATAATGTCCCTTCAAATTTACGGCTTTATGGTCTCAACGCTCTTTATATATCACCATACTCACATACCAATGTCAAGGGTCGCCTAATCACAAGCAAAAAGAAGAGTATACCTGAGTGAAAATCAATGAACATCATTATTTAGAAATTATCAACAGAATTGTCCACACTGCCATACAGTTTGTATCCAAGACACTAACTGCATCTGTGCAGGGCTCTAGCCATGGGCAAATTCAGAGGCTACTTGGAGGGAAGGAAGTTCCAGCTGTACACTGATAACACAGCTCTCAAATGGTTGAACTCTGTCTCTGGCTCGAAGTTTGATCTGATGCGATGGGCTCTGTTAATTGCAGAATTTGATTTTGCCGGGATCGACAAACATAGGAGCAGACAGTTTATCTAGGCACTCGGCTATGGAACCTGAAGCTAGGAACACCATTGTCGAGAGGGAGTTTCCACAAAAACACCAGAGCGAACCCAGTGAACCTGTCCTTTGTCCAATAATGGACCATTTATACTGGTACCCAATAAACCTGTTCTTATAATCATCAGGAACGAACTTGATCTGGGAGTAATCAAGCAATGGCAAGAACAAGACAAGCCCTGCAGGGCCATGATGCTGTGGATTAGGAGACAGAACACCAATAGTCGACTCGTCCTGAGGGAATTCAATATGTGCTACAAGAACTTCCGGGTTGACAGAGGACTTTTAATGTACAGATCTTGCCTCTACGACACGTCTGCAGTAGTAGGATCCCTAGACATCACACGACGGACATCCTCGAGAAGTTCCACTACAGCACTCAAGTCGGATATCCAGGAGGTGAAGAGACATATCAGTCTATCCGACGAAGATTTTTCTGGGTCAGTATGCAGAAAGACATCCTTGACTGTGAGAGGGTGGTACATGTGCACCTCACCAAGGCGAGCAACAGGAAGGCAGATTCCAGTCAGCGAGGAAGACGGCCGCAGCGCCCTTGGAAGGTCATAGCCAAGGACTTGAAGGGTCTTTACCCTAGAACACCAAGGGGTAAAACAGGACTCCTAGTAATCACCGACCACTTCACAAGATGGATTGAAGCCATTCTGATACCAGAAGCCACGATGGGACGCATCACTAGTTTTCTACAGGATGAGGTATTCAGCCGCTACAGTTATCCACGGTGCATTTTGTCAGACAACAGGAGTCAGTTCATGTCAAGTAAATCACAGCAAATGATGACTGAATGGGATGGGGAACACTGGACCACCCCTATCTTCAACCCAAGGGCCAGTCCAACGGAATGATGGGACCAGGAGCTAAAATGATTGCTATGGGTCCATCTAATAGAAAAGGAACATCGACTGAGGGACCGTCAGATACCGCAGTCACTCTTTGTCCTGCGACGATTCATCAACCGCGTCACTGGCTATTCCCCAGCGGTCGACAGCTATACGGCAGCAGGGATTGGAAAATTCGTCCACCACCCACTTCTGGTCAAGGTGATGCAGCTGTTTTCCTAGCAGAGTGGCAGCATAAGCAGCAACAGGACATCAAGGAAAAGCAAGCTTTGGCCGAGAAGAGATCCCTTACCCAGGCCAAGACTCAAGATGTCGAAGAGACCCAGATATTCCTACCAGGCCAACAAGAACTGCGATGTAACCACCCAGTCAGTAATAAGATTGGAGGGTTTCACGCAGGTCTCGCACTTAAGTGGGTCGGTCCTGTCGAGGTGGATAAGCAGCTGGGCCATAGGGTCTACTCACTAAAGACTAACCCTCCTGTCAAGGTCTGCGCATTGGAATTGCGGCGAGTCACCCAACCACTGCACATACCGAGTATGCCTAGTACTGCCACGGGTCCACCTGGAGGAGAGGCTACTATTGACACGGCACAATCTGGTCATGGGGAGAACGCACCGACTACCTCTGAGGAGAAGGTTGGCAGAGAGGTGACACCGACCCCCGACATGGCACGATCCGGTGAAGAGGAGTAGATCACATCCAGCGATGTCAAGGAAGAGAGAAGATATAATCTATGACCAAGGCAAAGTCACGAGTGTGATAGACTGCTGAAGTTGTTTCAGGTTATAGGGGGGATATTGATGCAAGTGTAATGGACTGTTATAACTTGGAAACAATTCTGTAAACCCATGGGTAAATAGTGAAAATATCAAGCTTGATTAGTAGATATTATTATTATTATTATTATTATTATTATTATTATTATTATTATTATTATTATTATTATTATTATTATTATTATTATTATTATTATTGTTGTTGTTGTTGTTACGGGGATACCCGTGGATCAGCAGAGGTGAAAGAAGGTGCCGGGATGAATGGGTCTAACTACAAAGTCAAAGTTAATTTAAAATTTTAACAAAGGTTACATTTTCTTGAAACAACAAAATTTAAACAACTTAGTGAAATAACAATGACATAGTAATTTAGAACCAAGATTTAGAAAGATCCAAGACTTCATAATTTTAACACTTTTGGGCTAGAAGCCCCTAGTTTTACAGTTTTGAGCTCCTAGCTCAACTTTACAAAAGCACCAATTTGTTCAAAGGGCAGAAATCCCCTAATACCTGGAGCACTTGCTCCCAAAATTGCAATATCAGGCCTCCCAGAGGCAATTTTACAACACTTGAAAAAGAGCTCAAGCTCTCTCAGTTCTCAAGCCTATTCCAGGCAACACAGTATGAAAATCCAATAATCACTGGCCTTACAAGCCACTATTTACAAAAGCCATCTTATTACACAGAGGTATCTAGTACGCAACCTACGGGGCCTTAGTGAAAGAGAACAGGTTCAATAAACGGCCCGAGCAAACTGGAATGGAGTCAAAGATAAGCTCCACAAAAAAATTTAAAAACCTATAGGGCACTTGGCCAACGACACAGGGGCTAATCCCAATCTGCTGAGGTAGGGCGGATGGAAATCACTTTAATACATTGCAGAAACAAATGCGGTACCTCAAGCCAAGATGAAGGGGAGCTCGAGAAGGTATATCACTCTCTATCCCTGGATTACTGTTAAAGATTTATGAAATTTTTACATGAGCCGAACGGAGAATTACATTTTAAGAAGTTGGTTACATAATAAAGTTTTGAACCTTTCCCTTGGGTTAAACTGCGGAGCTTGCAAAAGTGAAGATGTTAAGTGGCTGTACCTTGTCGGAGTACTGCTGCCTGATGAAAGAGGCACCTCCTGCTTGACACACCCACACTTAGTTAGATGTTGATCTAATGGCCAAGAGATGTGAAAATCCGCAGTTTATAAAACCTCGGGGAAAGTTTGAGACCTTTCATGAATAATCAAGCCACACCCTCTCAATTTTATTGGTGATTGAAAAGGTTACAGTCAAAATCGAAGAAGAAATACGGGATTGGTTGAAAATTAATTACAGAAATTCTTGATTGGCTAAATTCAAAACTGGCGGAAAGAAAAGATAAATATTGCCAACCCAAAAATGAATGAACGAAATTTAGTAAAGATAAAACTTATGAATACAAAGTTTCTTCAAAAAGGTTCCTTCACTTCGCACCAGGGTGCATGATCAGGGTTTGTTAGTAGTGATGTCTATGAGAGAATGTTCAAACTTCTTGATGAGTGGAAAACAAGAACAAGTAGAAATTCGCACAGTTCACAATAACAAATTTTAGTGGTGCCATCTTCAGAGAAAATTTATAAGTTGTTCCAGTTTCAAGTTCACGGTTTCTCCTGTAGAGGAGTACATTAAGGCGCAAGATTTAAATGTGCGGCGTAGAGGTGTATCCCCGGTACAGTTATTATTATTATTATTATTATTATTATCTATGTAGTTATGTACAGCAGGTTGTCAGTACGGACTTTGTTTGGTATAAATCGTAGTCGTATCGTTTATTATTTGTGTGTTGTATGATCTGTCTTGTGTATCAAAACGTGTGAGGTTATGTTACGATACTTCTGTTGTACGTGTATTAATATGATTTTATTTAATGTAAAAATACATAATTATTGGTTTTAATTTATTATTACCTGCAAATATGATGTATAAATCCGATGTAATGTTGTGCAACAAAGGGTAATAGTCTACAGCAATGCATCCTTGTCACTCGAGCTTTATGGAATATTCTATACATTTGTACATACGTTATTGGAGACTGGAGAAAGGAGAATGCATGTTGTGTCATACTTTTCTGGAAGCCTGGCCAGGCAAGGTATACAGAGACACAGTCTTGGGATGTTGAGTTAGTTAGTGAAAGTCGTTAGACGAGTGTGTGAACTCATGTTGTGATTTTGTTTTGTTGGTAATCGGTTGACATGCTAATGTAGCAGTCAAGTGTTTGTTCAAGGTGGTGGTTCATTTATGCGTGTGTATAACGTGTATATAATTTGTAAATAAAATAGTGTATACAATTGACAGCATCCCGTGTGTGCGTCTTTGTGATTACGATAGGTGTTCCTAGATAATGAGATAACATTTAAGGCATATGTTATGATGGGGTCTGTTCGTAGACTTTTTCTCTTAGCAGCATGTAAGTTATTAGGAACGCTCTGCCATCTGTTGAATATATTTGGAAGCTGGGAAAGGTTAGAGAATCGAAGAGTATCTAGCAGGGAACAGTATTCTTCTGTGATCAGAGGACGTGTATACTCTGTGACTTGACAGGTAGTAATCAAACATGGCTGCATGCAATGCCATTACTAAGGATGAAAATAAAAATCATATACCGGTATATCAGATTATCAATGAAAATGTTATTGAAAGATAAGAATTTTATTTTTGGTCCATATTGAACTGAGATTACAATTAAATTAATAGTATATTATGGTTCCACCTATTCAGTACAATAACACTTAGTAATGCGAGGTTACATCACAAATGATATTGGTTTCGACCCCAAATCTGGATCATCATCATCCAGTCGTTCAAAAGGTACAAGATAAAAGCAGTGTCTCTCATATTAAATTTACTCTTGAATCTGAAACTAAAAAAGCTATAAATTTTTTAGATTTAACCATTAACAGACATCCTTCCTCTTTATCCTACAAAATTTTTAGAAAACGCACGCAATCACCAACCACCATTTGTCAAGACTCTTCGCATCCCCAAGCACACAAGCATGCAACTTACAACAGCGTAATCTTTTGTGCCTTTAATATTCCTATGTCTGGGGAAGATTTAAGAAACAAATTGAATACTATCCACGCTATTGTTAAATTCAACTGCTATAATAGCAAGATCGAATAATTAACAAATTCAAGCACCGTCCCAAAACCACTTTAACAAAAGAAAAGCTCAATGCCTCCGCATTTTCCAATTTTACTTTTACTAAAGATGTTTTAAGTCACCAACATCTCCAAAAATCACAATGAAAAAATAACTTTTAGAACTAACAACAGGAATGTAGTTATCTTATATAACTCTACCTCGGTGAACAAATTTAATGTTTTTTTCAAAATCTGGGGTTTACAGATTTATATGCAACAACTGCAGTTCATTGTATATCGGTCAGACTGGGTGTAATTTTACTATTATATATTCAGAATATGTTAATGCTTTAAAATACAATAGATTCTCTGCAGTAGGACAGCATATACATGATTCTAAACATAATTTCACCGACATAGCACAGGACATGCAAATACTTGAAATAATAAACAAAGGCGGAGGCCCCCCTACTTAACACAGCCAAAAATTGTTACATTCATCTTGTCCAGTATTTTAATTCTAATTTCAATTTAAATTGAGATTTCAGATAAACCAAAAGTTTTAAATCTTTAAAATCAAATTTGATTTTCTATGCCTTATATCAGGGATGGCGAACCTATGCCACGCGTGTCACTAGGTGACACGCGAACATGATTTTGGTGGCACGCCACATGAACATAATGTTTTTATATATGTCTTGTACTACAGACAATACATATCTTATAGGGTTTCACGTGTAAGAAATAAATATCGAAAATACAAATACTTGTTCTATACGGACGTACAATATGGCAACACTGCTACACTGATAGGTCTGAAAGTCAAGTGAGATAAGTATCGTTTTCTGGTGGTTTTGTATACGGACCTTGCAAACATGTTTTCAGTGCCGAAAAGAACAGAAACTTAACAAAGGTGATGACTGCATTTTTCAAGAACAGTGAACAAGGGAATTCAGAGTGATAGAAAGATGTATTGCCTGTGTTCGAAAACAAATGTATTCCCCACATTTAATGTAAAACGCCATTTCGAGACTAATCATTCAAATGTTTGTTCCATGCCAAATAAAGAAAGAAGAGAGTTTGATTCTCAAAATATCGAACTTTACACAAAACAAACTAGTTCTTTTGTATCATATTTCCACCCGAGGAATAATATCAGTGCGGCTGTTATATCTGTCTCACTGCATAGTACAGCATGCATGGGAAGCCGCTTTCTGACGGTGAGTTCTTGAAACAACCTTTCTTATTGACGTCCGACACATTATTTGAGAACTTCCCTAACAAACAACAAATAATTAACAGAACTAAAGGAATGCCAGCCAGCTGAACTGCTATTAAGGATAGAATAATAAGAATGAGTGAAGAAGTTTTTGAGCAATTGAAAGCTAATTTGGATAACTCCCAGATGTATGCAATATGTTTTGATGAAAGCATGGATGTGACCTTACAAGCGAGGATAGCTGTTTTTATTTTCGATTTTCTTCTGGAGATGTGATGAGGGAGAAATAAGTAAAATTGCTGAGCATATCAACTACGACAACATGGAAAGATAATGAAGCTAAAGGAGGAAGTGAAGTTCATTGACAATACTAGTATTTTTGATTTTCATATCTAATATTTATTTTCTTACAATTTGTTTTAAGTCGCACCGACCCAGATAGGTATTATGGTGACGATAGGAGAGGAAAGGCTTACGAGTAGGAATGTGAAAATGGGAAACCACGGAAACCATCTTCAGGGCTGCCTGGATGCAAGCTCACAGCTGAACGCCCTAACCGCGCGGCCAACTTGCCCGGTAATAATATTTGTTGACGAAATGTGTTACAATAGGAGCTTATTATTTATATTTTTGCAAATAATATTAGGTATTCTAAAAACTTACATATTTAAAATGTATTTTTTGCAGTATTTGCAAAATACGACCACGGAACATGCAATCAAATCTATTTACAAGATATATCTCTAAAAAGTAAATAAATAAATATTATGGAACATAATTGGAATTTGGAAAGGAAGTCGCGGTTGGGGGGGGGGGGTGTTGTAGGTTGTAGCAACTTCTTAAAGGAAAATAACAAGTGGCACAGTCAACAGCTGAGAATAATAAACCAGACTTAAAATGACACACTTGTTGAAAAAGGTTTGCCATCCCTGCCTTATATAGTACCCGTCCACGTCTTTTACCTCCTTTACCTCATCCACCTGCCCTGCCTTAAATTCATTCCCCTTTTCTCCTTTCCCTCTTCCTCACCTTCTCCTTCCCCTCTCCCTTCTCCTCTTTCCATTTCCGCTCTTACACATTTCCAAATTCAGCCCCTCACTGCTGTGCAATGTGAGTTTTATATTATATTTTTCTCGATCAATTCATTGCCTTTGAAATCTTTCCCTAACCTAAATAGGCTTTTATTACTCGCATTATGTCTTTCTATTTCTGCATCGAACTGGGAATTAAAATCAAACATGGTTCAGAACAAAATGATCTTCAAATTAATCTCTTTGCCACTCGAGCATTTATCTTAAGGAGATCTTCGTTTGTCAACTGTGATTCTCAGTTGTTCTAATATTGCACTGTGTTTTACTTATTTCTCTTCACAGTGGTGTTTAATTTCAACTTTTCTGTATAACAAGATAACTAGCTATTTGCATCTCTTAATATATCAAACATAATAATATTTAACATTGAGCTATTTATTCGTCTTCACATCAAGATTTTAAAGACATTTAAAGCCTAGTGCTTTATACTCAAGTGTTATACAGTTCCACACAAACTTTCGTCTTGAAACAATCTTTATATCTTGTACATTACTTGTTATTCATCTGTGCATTGCTTTTATCTTGTACCTTTTGAACGATCGGCTGATGATGACCCAGATCTGGGGTCGAAACCGGTACCATTTGTGATCGACTTGTACGTAACCTTGCATTACTAAATGTTATTGTATTGAATAGATGGAACCATAATATATTAAATTAATTGTAATGAAAATGTTAGTCGCTTAGCAACCTGCCAAGTACAGAATGTATTGCGGGATAGAGTAAGCCTTCGCCTGCAATTATTGGAGTGATTGGAATGATTAGATATTATGGTTAATCAGAATTGGCTGACCTTAGAGACCTATCAGTGTCTCATGATTCACCGGCAGGTAATTCCGGAGAGAATGAAACAAAAATGAAGCAAATCAGTCCAGTAGAACGGACAGACAGATTTGCCGAAGCTGTTTTTAGCCATCATCATCATTTCCCATTATCCAGCTGTAGCCGGGTAGGGGCAAATATAGTTCCTTTCCACCTTCTTCGGTCTTTCCACCGCTCCTCCTCCAACACTATGTCCCAGCCCACGTTTCTTTCTCGAATACTGCGTTGGATTGTGTCCTTCCATCTCAATTGTAGTTGTCCACGGCCTCTCCTTCCTTGCATTTGCATTTCCATTGCGTTTTTTGGCATTCTTTCTGTTCCGGGGATACCATGGTGGACAGAGGTGAAAGAAGGTGCGGGCATGAATGGGTTGATGTATGGTAATCAGAAAATGGATTTAAAACTTTAAAATTAAGGTTATCCTTTTGTTTCTTTTCAAAGTTAGACTTTACAGTTTTAGGTACCAGAATTTTGCTTCCAGGTTACGTGACAACGTTTAGAAAAACAGAACAATCAACTAATGACAAATTAGCAAACTTGAGCTTGCAGCTCCCTAATTACCAATGTTACATGAGCACCACTGCTCCCATTAACAAACAGTGTGTCTGCCTCCGTAGCATAATGGTTTGTGTTATTAGCTGCCGTCCTCGGGGGCCCGGGTTCGTTTCCCGGTACTGCCAGAAATTTAAGAATGGCAGGAGGGTTGGTATGTGGTTGAAATGGCACATGCAGCTCACCTCCATTGGGGGTGTGCCTGAAAAGAGCTGCACCACCTCGGGATGAGGACACGAGTTTACTTATTAACAAACAGTGAAGGAGACGAGTCTCCCACATTCTTTTACATCAAAATCAGAGCATCTTTTCTCTACAAGTTAATCTAGGATATTACTCTCCGAACCTTATGACATTACAGCCTTCCAAAGGCACCATTCAACAGTTACATTACTAGAAAGAGCGTCTTTGCTGTATGAAACTTAGGAATCTATTTCCAGAACTTTCCAGGCCTATCAAAGGCACGACCTACATTTTACAATTCAAGCAATATGCACTGTGTAATGTGCTCAACAGTCTACCTTTTTACATAAAAGAAATGACACAGGGTATTGAGTACCCATTCTACCAGGCCTTTGTGGAGAACAACAGGTTAAGTTACTGGCCAAAAAATAAAAATGGAGAGGAGGCGGACATTTGCATTCCTTGAAAATCAAAATGAAAGTTTAGAACCCTATTTAGGCTTATGGCCCGAAGTTACAGAAGCTAAGCCTATACTACTGAGGTGACTAGATGGAGAGAATGTTTAACCCGCGAGTGGTCGCTAGCCGAAATGTAACATGAGTGGTCGTGCGTGAGACTTTCTCTCACATTAAAATAAATATATTTTTCACAGTTTTTGGGGCGTAAGGCTGAAATTTACTACTGAAATGAAACGCAAGTTCTACCTTATATATATATATTTTAGATAAATGAAATGGCGTATGGCTTTTAGTGCCGCGAGTGTACGAGGACAAGTTCAGCTCGCTAGATGCAGGTCTTTTGATTTGACGCCTGTAGGCGACCTGCGCGTGGTGATGATGAAATGATGATGAAGATGACACATACACCCAGCCCCCGTGCCAGCAAAATTAACCAGTTAAGGTTAAAATTCCTGACGCTGCCGGGAATCGGACGTGGGACCCCTGTGACCAAAGGCCAGCACGCTAACCATTTAGCCATGGAGCCAGACATATTTTAGATAAAAATGAAATGATAAGCTGTTTATTACAGACACAAATTACTACTCAAAATAACATATGCAATGTACATAAAAATAGTCCTGCAGTTGTAAAAAATAAAATCTCACACATGCATTCTATCTAGTAATATTTACGTACAAAGTAAGGTTTCTGAACACAGTAACATTTTCAAAAAACAAGAAGTGCTCATAATACAAATACTAATGTGTACAACAGGAGTAAGTTTCCTGCTCCACTTCACCATAACACCAACGTCATTAGTCGCGCGAAGAGAGAACGTCTCACACAGCGTGCACAGATACATAGGAACCTTTGTTCTGACTAGGGGAGGGGGGCTTAATCTTAAAATGTGAAGCACTGTACTCACGACAGTTATAAACTCAGCTAGAAGAGGAAACAAGTCACCTCCCTTTCATCACTGTAAAGTAATATCACAATAAAAAATAATGTGAGAGAAAATCTCATATAGCGACCACTCGCAGGTTAAATTACAAGGATTGAAAGAAAACTGGTGATGTGAATTTTTGTTTGTATGTCAAAAAACTGACTAAAATGGTCTTAAATACATATATTTTTAGTTTATTCTACAAAATAAAAATTAACATCTGAGAAAAAGCACCCACACAGTTGTGCATGTCAGGACTTAATTCACTACTTACAAAACAGAAAAATTACCTCAATGCATGTGAATATACATACGTACATGATCAAATGTTCTATTTTACAGTGGAGAATAATTTAAAACAATTAAATCTTAATTCAAACACAAGTTTTGCTTTTACTGGCCTTTTGGCAGCAGCACCTTGTCGTCGGATCTGAAAGAAACTGGGGGTGTGAATTTTCGTTTGTACATCTAAAACTTACTAAAATTCTCTCAAATACATGTTTTTACAGTTTATTTTACAAAATGAGAACTTTCGGCTAAAAAAAACAGAACCCACACAATTGTGCATGTCAGCACTTAATTCACAACTTACAAAAAATAAAAATAAAATCTCTTCAGGTCAGTACATGTGAATATACACATGTACATGATCAAATGTTCTATTTTACAGTGTGGAACAATGTATTTTAAACAATTAAAATCTTATAAATTACATTTCTCATATAAAGTTCAAATTCTGCTTTCACAGTCCTTTTGGTGGCAGCACCCAGCACTCTTGCATGCATTGCCTGTAGGGAAATCTAGCCCGCAGACTTCTGTGTAACAACATTCAAAACCTCATGGTATTACGTATGATGTTGTAAGTTCACAATTTACGTTCGCTAAACAATTTACAGTCGCTTAAGTGAGGCCAGTATCAAGTATTTGGGAGATAGTAGGTTCGAACCCCACTGTCGGCAGCCCTGAAAATGGTTTTCCGTGGTTTCCCATTTTCACACCAGGCAAATGCTGAGGCTGTACCTTAATTAAGGCCACGGCCGATTCCTTCCCCCTCCTAGCCCTTTCCTGTCCCATCGTCGCCGTAAGACCTATCTGTGTTGGTGCGACGTAAAACAACTTAGCAAAAAAACAATTTACACACTTCATTGATTATATTCTGATATTCAGTAGAGCTTCTAGATTAATATGAATGCAATAAATAAATACTTATTTTAGGCATTACTGCTTCCCGCCATCTTGCCAATGAACTCTATGTTTAAACTCTTCTTCCTGCCCCCTGGTGGTCAAGCGCTAAATAAAAACAACCGAAGTACATGCTACATGTCCTGCACAAGCACTGCAGTCCGGTCTAGTGCCAAGAAAATGTCAAATAAGCTCAGACATAAAATACAAACCCACACAATTGAGGAGCGTGTTTTCAAAACTCTACATTTGCAGCAAACATCATTTTTCAAGAAATGTGTTTTTTTATTTTCACTTAGAAGCATATACATGAAACATTTCAAATTTTCATCGATATTAGCTCCAATAGAGACAAGCACGGTACCTGAATAGAACTTGTTGAGACTTAAGGTGGATGAGGTAAGATTAGAAGATAATTTTCTCAAGTCTTTTCAAAAGTCGATATATGCAAATATTCTGGTAAAATGGAACTTCACATTAATAATCTTAACTGAATGATATACTTTTGTTTATGGAATTATTTACTTATTTTTGTTATTGTTATTTTGTGAATAATATTTTTTGAATATGTATTGATTTTTGAGCTCCATTGTCATACATTTTATAATATAGTCTACTTGGTATCGTAAGATTTCATACCTAATATTATTAGATTCTAATATACTTAGTATGAAGCAATGTAACATAAAACAAACTAAGGTATTAACCTATATTATCAGTCCTATTGTAATGAATGAACACATTAATATCACACAGGTTAAATTAAAGTTAAGTCTTACAAAATAATGTCTACTCAATTAATACTTAAGAACTCATCAAAACACATAGCCATCAGAAGGCTGTTACTTGTCTTTTAACACGACCCTGTAGAAATCCACAGCATCATCCGATATTTCAACAAATTTGAACAGAGCTTGAACATCCTTCTTCTTTTCTTTGCTCACCATATTTTTCTTTGGTAAAACAGAGGATTTTAGTAGTGCTTCATGGCTGGATTTCATTTTCAGAACTTCAACTTCCACTGGGTATGCGAAGTAGGTATCCTGTACTGATACGGAGACTCTCTTATATCTCTTATTATAACTACAAAACATGATATTGAAATTAGACAGACCTTGTAATTTGTCTTGATCGATCTTGTTTAAAGAAGTCAGATGATGATGGAATTCTGTGATATTTTCATAGCAGAGTTCAGCATCTTTGCATTGTTTCATCCTTTTAGTTTCTCTACTTGTGGGCAAGTCTTTGAGTCCATGAATGCATTTAATATTAGGTTCATTTTTAGTTCTAGCCAGCTTTCCAGGTACTCGCTTCTTGTATTTAGACCAGGGCCATCCAGTCATTGCGCTCCGAGAGCGCGCCCGCGCTCGGGGAGCACTGGGCAGTCAGACTAGCGCTTCTTCCCCTACCACTACCACAGTGTGGCAGTGAGGAGACCTGGGACAGAGGGACGATGTTCGGACCGCGCTGACTAGATACGTACGTACAGTCGTGCGTCTGACAGCGTTTGTGGGTTTGTTGACATCATGTTGATAGGGCTCTTTTGCCATAACAAATATACCGCATATACAAATCGAAAGGTACTCCGATGTATGGAATATGCAGGAAACGAAATCAAGAGTTAAGTAAAGAATACAGTAATGTGATTTATTCAAAACTGAAATTTGAACATATCTGAGAGGAAAATTCAACAAACTTTTACCAATATGAACAGAAGTGACTTTTGCTCAGTCGTTTTTACGAGCTTTTACTTTTGGAGCAAACAATCTTCTCCAAATTGAGTAGGCCTACAATATTTCTGGACACAGCTATTCTTAAACAATTGCGCAAGTTTCTATCGCTCATCGTTGCATGATGTTTGGTAAGCTTAAGAACCGAAAAGAAACTCTCACAAATGTACGTTGAGCCGAACATTGACAGAACTTTACATGTATGTTTATACAAAAGGGGGTATTCTTCTTGCGGAAAGTCGCGGTAAAATTCTTCTAAACTTCTTGAAATTAGAAAGCGGTCTTTAAGACGAACATTGCACTGCAGTTCAAGCAACTCTAATTGAAATAGCTGTGGAGCACTGTCTGCACTGAGAGAAAATGGTCGAACAAATACATCTAATACCACTTGAAGTTCTGATAATTCTGAAAATCTCTTTTCATACTCTTCTTGTAATTGGTGAATTACCTGCAAGTACTCATCAAAGTCGACACCTTATTTCACTGTTTCAAGCAATGGAAAATGTCCTGTGTTCCATGCACGCAACTGGTTTTCCCACAAAACAATTTCCTTTTGAACGCTTGAATTTTTTTCACCAAATCGCAGATATTGTGCTTTTTGCCCTGAAGCGAGGTGTTCAAAGTATTCAGATGGGCAGTAATGTCACTTAAAAAGGCCAAGTCCGCCACCCACTTAGGATCACACAGAAGAACTTCAGGCCGCCCTTTGATGTCATAAAATGAATATATTGCATTCCGCAAGCAAAAAACTTGATGAAGCACCTTCGCCTTGCTCAACCATCTGCATGATATGTGATATCCGGATACTCCGCTTCGATGTCATCCAGAACGCTTTGAATTTTTAATTATTTTTTTTTGCTATAAGCTTTATGTCGCACCGACACAGATAGGTCTTATGGCGACGATGGGACAAGAAAGACCCAGGAATGGGAAGGAAGCGGTCGTACAGCCCCAACATTTGCCTGGTGTGAAAATGGGAAACCACAGAAAACCGTCTTCAGGGCTGCCGACAGTGGGTTTCGAACCCACTATCTCCCCACTGCGAGCTCACAACTGCGCGCCCCTAACCGCACGGCCAACTCGCCCGGTACTCTTTGAATTGATGGTGCGTGAGTCCATGGGAGCGAAGAAAATTTACCATTCGCACAACTGTTCCCATTACGTCTTTAAGCTTGGCGACTTTTGCACAGATTGCCTCCTGGTGTATGAAGCACTGGATCGCCGCCATTAGGGTACTACCGCACTCAGCCATTTTTAATTTTACATAGCTGAGGAACCCCATGTGTAGACGATGTAAAGCAGGAGTACCACTCATTACACTCGTCAACCGCTCCCATTTTAATCCCATTGACTCAAAAACACCCTCCATTGTTTGGAAAATATCGAAACCGGTAGTGATGTCTTTGAGAGCTACCAAGTCTAGGAAATCCTCAGTGATGCGAAGATCGTCATCCACCCCTAGAATGAAAATAACGAGCTGAGCTGTGACCGCAATGTCGGTTCATTCATCGAGGGCGATGGAAAAGGATACAAAATTTGCTGCCTTCTCCATTAACTGCTGTTCCATATCAACGGCCATATCATCTGTTCTGCGAGCCACAGTTTGAGGAGAAAGAGAGATTTTGTCAAATTTCTCAACTAGCTCCACAGGACAAATACATGCCACCGCGTCCATTAGGCATTCCTTGATTACATTCCCTTCTGTGAAGGGTTTCCCAGCTTTGCCAATTCGCGGCGAACATATGTAGCTTGTTCGAGAAATGGGTCCACCAACCTCACTCTCATCAATCTCTTGTCAGACAAAAATACGGCAAGTCACAATTTTAGTGTTCTTCAGATAATTCAATCATTTCTCCATTTACATTTATAAACAAGCATTTAAAAATTAAAGCAATAATACTTACAAAACAGTGCTGCTTGAAATTTTCTTTCAGTTCTTCCAACTTCAATTGGCGATGGCGTCTGTCAAATCACCGTAATCATCCCTGTGGTTGACACTGTAGTGCCGTTCCAAATTGTGTTTTTTAAACACATTAAATCTCGGTGGCACACTGAACATTTGGCATGCCCTTTATAAGCTGTACAGAAAAATGAAATTTTCCATTCTGCTTTAAAGACTGCTGCTTCACCACTCCTTTTTTTTTTGGTATGATATTCAGTCATGACAACTGCGAAACTGATTTAGTTACATGCTGTCAACAAAGCCCATTGGACTAGACATATACATACTGTAGACCAGACTAGGGACTGATGGATCGACTGCTCTCTCAGCCAGCCAAGCTCCTCCCACCACTACTGAAAGTACCTTTCTCCAAAGCGCTCGGAGCACTGGCTTAGAGGGCTGCCAGAGCGCTAGCGCTCGGAGAGCGCTGTTTGGATGGCCCTGATCTAGACTTTCTTCCACCGACACATTCCTGAACCAGCACACCAGTTTCAGAATCTTCAGATCATTATTCATACTGTTGTAGAGTTAAATAGTTCCTCACACAGTAACTTGTTTAAAACTTCTCAAGAAGTAAGTTTCATTTTGTCGACAAAAATGAGGGCTAATCGTGGGAACATGTGGCATTTATTTATTTAATTGTGTCAGAAACATACATTATACTTACAATAATAATAACAGGACAATAACAAATCTGGTACTATAATCATTAATCATTTCTGATGATGGCAAGTGACGATGTGATTTAAGCTCTCCATAAATATAAAATTAATTAAATGTGGTGTGACCAGTTAGCGGCTAATATACATGCTTCCTTGGTAGCATCCATCACATTCTGGAGAGAGCAAGTAGTTGGACACAAGTTACAAACAAGGAGATGGCTCATTGTCTGTTCTTCACCACATTCACATAGAGTGGAGTCACAGACAAAACCCCACTTTCTCATGTTGGTCTTTGTTCTTCCAACTCCTATACGCAACCTGTTGAGCGTCTTCCATATTGACCAGCTTTCCTTGTGGCCTGGAGGAAGTCTAAATGGAGTTTTGTCTCCCGTATGCAGTTATCAGACTGTGCCTCTTAAATAGGCTTCTGATAAGTTCACCTGTATACACCCAGCGTCGGTGGGTGGGGTCTGACACATCCCACTCTGACGAGTCTAGTGTCAGACCTAAGACGAAGCGCTGGTTGATAGGGCAAACGCCGGAAAAGTCAACATCTAATTTTTTATCAGATTTCTGGAGGAAGTCCTTCGGAAGGCGTCATCCATCCTGCGAGGTGGCTGGATCTGGAACGCCATGAATTCACTCTGAAGTTCGATGGTGATTCAGTGAGGCTTTCAGTTGTATGGAGTAAGCTTTTCCTTGATTTGAGCCGTTGGGTTGCAGGATGGAACCCATATAAAGTATGGGTCATCAGGTTCAGTGCTTTAGATTTCTCCAGTCTGGATGCACACTCACGACGGATATCTGGAGGTGGGATACCTGCTAGACAATAAACTTTATCAAGTGGTGTAGATCTCAAACATCCTGTAATGAGTCTGCAGGTTTCATTTAAGGCAACATCCACTTGATTAGCATGACTAGATCTACACCAGACAGGACAGGCATATTCTGCTGCTGAATAACAGAGCTCTATTGCTGATGTTCTTAAAAGGAGAGGATGCGTCCTCTTCAACTAGTTCAAACGTTTCCTCTTGAGCTGCCAGAGCGACATCGTCTGTATAAATAAAGCTCTTTGTCCCTTGTGGGCGAGGCTGATCATTGGTGTAGATGTTGAAAAGTATAGGTGCTAGCACACTCCCTTGTGGAAGGCCATTCTTTAAGTTCCTCCATCTACTCCTCTGGCCTTGGACTTCAACAAAAACCTTCTGTTCTGTAGAAAGCACTCAATCATTTGGGTGAGTTTATAGTCCTTAGTTATACTGTGCATTTTACGAAGCAGTATATGGCGATTAACTGTATCGTAGGCTGATGTCAAGTCAACAAAAACTACTCCAGTGACTTTGTTGTTTTCATAGCCGTCTTCTATATATTGTGTGAGATGCAGTATTTGGGAAGTACAACTTTTCCCTGGTCGAAAGCCGGCTTGTTCTGGTAGGAGTAATGGGTCTATCACTTCAGATAGTCTGTCCAGAATCATTCTTTCTAAGATTTTGTATAAATGGCATAACAAAGAGATTGGTCGGTAGTTCTTCGGATCACCTGCGTTCTTGCCAGGTTTGAGTATTGCTATAACACTTGCTTTTCTCCACAGTTTAGGAATTTTGCAATATTTGATGCAGTTGTTGAATAAGTCCAAGAGCCATTGCTTACTGACAGGACCAGATCTTTTGAATTGCTCAATACAAATGTCATCAA
Organism: Anabrus simplex; assembly: GCF_040414725.1. Taxonomy (NCBI): domain Eukaryota; kingdom Metazoa; phylum Arthropoda; class Insecta; order Orthoptera; family Tettigoniidae; genus Anabrus; species Anabrus simplex. Next base: position 11,469,444 of record NC_090269.1, read on the forward strand.
GGCCTGCCGCCTTACCATTTTTGCATTTATTCAGCGCTCTATGTAGATCTTCCATAGCAAACCGGATAGAATGCTGTTTTCCTGATTAGTCGGCTTTTCTTCTTTTTGTTTTGATCCTCTCCCAGCTTTATTTGATTTGCCGCTTTCTACGAGCTGACTAGGTATTTGATTTGCAGAAACGTTGCTATATACTAAGGTCTTAGTTGTATCATTACTGAGGTGCCTAAGTAACCTCCACGCGTTGTAACTATTTCTTCCCTTATCCAGCTCTTCCATTAATTTAATCCATTGGTTACATTTGGATTCTGAAATGGAGGAAATAACACGCTGTCCGCTGTGTATAGTTTCGTTACTGAAAGGATCTTTTTTGAAAAGGTCTTGATATTCTTTCAGCAAAGTGGATGTTTCAGAGGTAAGACCTTGAATGTAACTGGTCCTACATCCTCTAGGAATAGCTTTTCTGGAGCAATACTGGACGACTTCCAAGAACTCTTCATATGCCTCTGGAACGGGATCAATTGTTGTAATCCTCTCATCAAGCATTGTGGTATACCTCTGCCAGTCCGCCTTCTTGAAATTGTACCTTCGCCTGAAGTGCACCATGTGTGGCCGAATTGCTGGTACCAACTGACACATAATTGGGCGGTGTTGTGTGTTAGGAATCGGTGTACAAATTGACTTTATGCTTTGATTAGCTAATTTCTCGCTCACAAAAATAAGATCAGGGTAGTACCCACGTTGCCATCTACCACTATTAAAAGATGGAGGAAGTTTATTATCATGGATCAAGGATAGTCGATGCAGTTCTGCCCACTCTAGTACGGCATCTCCATTTGAATCATCTTGAGAATAACCCCAAACAGTGCTATGACTATTGAAATCACCAACAATAACAGATGGTTTCTGACTGCTGAAATTAGCAGGAGGATTAAATGAGAATACCTCATTGGGAGGCTTGTAGACAGAAGAAATTACAAGGTTACTAATTTCTACAGTAATTATTTCAATGTTATTTTGTTCTGTGATGGAAGTCGTAAGAATCTTCAGATCTGGTTTGGCCATACGGGCCGTGAGGTCTTTCGGTCACTAATTTCATTCCTCGGATCTTAGGGCGCTATTGATGATTGTCCCTATGTGTTTCTTGAATAAATCACATTTGTGGGTGTAACAAAGGTTGTGTAATAGCTCTTCTTTACACATTGATAATCCTTCTATGTTTACAGAAATAATTGTAATGATTGGCTCTGATATAGCCCTTCCCGATTGTTGGAAAACATCTTGCTCATCTTGTATGAATTGTATTGTTTCTGGAATGCTAACGTTCAGTTAGGTAACGGAAATTAAATTTCTGACTACCTATGCAGGGGCACCACGAGCAGGAATCAGCTTCACCCCAACACGTGGCATGCAGTTCCAAGAATATATCCTTTCAGTAAAGTGTGTATGTGAGGATCTTCAAAAGGCAGAAGTATTCAATCAGCAGTATGTAAAGATTGTTGGTTACAAGGATAATGTCGAGATAGAGGAGCAGACTAAGGCCAAAGAAGTATTAAAATTTACATATGATAACAATGACATTTACAATAAGATAAAAAAGTTAAAAACTAGAAAAGCGGCTGGAATTGATCAGATTTCTGCGGATATACTAAAGACAATGGGTTGGGATATAGTACCATATCTGAAATACTTATATAATTATTGTTTGGTCGGAGGAGCTATACCAGATGAATGGAGAGTTGCTATAGTAAGCCCTGTGTATAAAGGAAAGGGTGATAGACATAAAGCTGAAAATTACAGGCCAGTGAGTTTGACGTGCATTGTATGTAAGCTTTGGGAAGGCATTCTTTCTGATTATATTAGACATGTTTGTGAAATTAATAACTCGTTCGATAGAAGGCAGTTCGTTTTTTTTAGGAAAGGTTATTCCACTGAAGCTCAACTTGTAGGATTCCAACAAGATATAACAGATATTCTGGATTCAGGAGGTCAAATGGACTGTATTGCTATTGACCTGTTTAAAGCATTTGATACTGGGCGAGTTGGCCGTGCGTGTAGAGGCGCGCGGCTGTGAGCTTGCATCCGGGAGATAGTAGGTTCGAATCCCACTATCGGCAGCCCTGAAGATGGTTTTCCGTGGTTTCCCATTTTCACACCAGGCAAATGCTGGGGCTGTACCTTAATTAAGGCCACGGCCGCTTCCTTCCAACTCCTAGGCCTTTCCTATCCCATCGTCGCCATAAGACCTATCTGTGTCGGTGCGACGTAAAGCCCCTAGCAAAAAAAAAAAAAAAAGGCATTTGATAGGCTGGATCATGGGAGACTACTGGCAAAAATGAGTGCAGTTGGACTAGACAAAAGAGTGATTGAATGGGTTGCTATATTTCTAGAAAATAGATCTCAGAGAATTAGAGAAGGCAAAGCTTTATCTGACCCTGTAATAATTAAGAGGGGAATTCCTCAGGGCAGTATTATTGGATCTTTATGTTTTCTTATATACCATAAACTGGGGTGAATAGGGGCAACTTTTTCAGTTTTTCCTATATATTAGCAATAAATAACTTAGTATTGAAAGTCATATTTTTATATTTTGAAATGTCCCGTGGATTGTTCATAACATACAACATAAATCTGCTTCTCCCTTCCCCTGAACATATATATTTACATATATTCATGTCCCTATTCACCTCAAGGTCAGGGTGAAAAGGGACAGGTGTTTATTTTTATTGTAATCCCTATTCAGCCACACAGAGGGGTGAATAGGGACATCATTTACTTCTTTAAAAATAAATTGTTAACATTTATTACAAAATTAAAAACACAAATATAAACCTTTTGCTATCATTTTAATGGCACAAAGACACAAATTACAAATTCTAAAAGGATGGCTGACCTAAAATTTAAAAAAATGATTTTCCAAATAAAGCAGTTATTTTGAAAGTAGGTTTGGCTTGAAGGTGTAATGTTCTCTTCGTACAGTTGGTGGCTTTAAAAAAGCAAGTTCATCAGCTTTTGAGAATTCATATTCATCACGCACATCAGGGAACATGAGGACATTTGGACATTTGGTTGAGTGGCGAAGAAAAGTTGCAATGCATTTGTCCTTTTCCTTTTCAAGTTCTTGTAGAAGCATTCCAGTGAATATCTTCACACCCTTATCATAAGAAAATTGGACCTTGACCCAGTCTCCTTCCTTCAGATCGTTTATTCTTTCACTTGTCTTCTCTCCTTCACTTGCTTTTTCCACTTCACCATCTTGTCCTTCTTCATCACTCGTGTCTACTTCATTTTGAACAGATTCTTGTTGTTCTGGACCATCTTCATTAGCTTCCACAAAATCACCTAGAGTCACACTTATATTTTCAGATAAACATATTTATTTTGTATATTTTTCATCTTGTCCCTATTCACCCCAATTTAATAGAAAAAATATGCCTCCAACAAAAAAAATAAACAGCTGATTACAAAATAAAGGTACATTAACATCTATTATGTGAAAATACTCACAAAAACACACCCAAATGAGAATAGTATTGCAGTAACACATCAGTCTAGCCACAAGCTGGTATCAGACAACATTTTACACAGTATGGAAATTCCAAGAAAATTAACATCCCATTAGCAGGTCTGCCATCACAAGAAATGAAATATTACAATTTTGGCACCAAAACATATTGTAAACAACAGATTATCCATCTTAAGTGCACTGGTACTATCAAAATAGACCAAAACACAAGTGAGCTTCTTAATTCAATTTAATTTTCCCATTTTTTGTCCCTATTCACTCCAGTTTACGGTATATAAATGATATGAGTAAAGAAGTGGAATCAGAGGTAAGGCTTTTTGCAGATGATGTTATTCTGTATAGAGTAATAAATAAGTTTGTGAGCAATTGCAACATGACCTCGATAATGTTGCGAGATGGACAGCAAGCAATGGTATTTTGATAAACGGAGTTAAAAGTCAGGTTGTGAGTTTCACATAGGAAAAGTCCTCTCAATTTTAATTACTGCGTTGATGGGGGAAAGATTCCCTTTGGGGATCATTGTAAGTATCTAGGTGTTAATATAAGGAAAGATCTTCATTGTGGTAATCACATAAATGGGATTGTAAATAAAGGGTGCAGATCTCTGCACATGGTTATGAGGGTGTTTAGGAGTTGTAGTAAGGATGTAAAGGAGAGGGCATATAAGTCTCTGGTAAGACCCCAACTAGAGTATGGTTCCAGTGTAGGGGACCCTCACCAGGATTACCTGATTCGCCTATTGGTCCCCATACTGTGCCTCTTAAATAGGCTGTTCTTCGGCCAATGGTTGAAGCATTATGGAGCCCGATGTACATCGACCTGCCTTGGCGGAGACAGGCAACTGATCACCCGTTGCTTTTTCTGTTCTGCATCAGCTAGTATCCTTCAGAATTTAAGGCTTTCAGGGCTGGAAACAAGGCTTTATTTACCTATTCAGATTCCTCCTTACAGTTGAAGCTGTTGGTGTACTTCAGGATTTCAATGGCTTCCCTCTGTAGCCGGGTGTGATAAGACACAGTAGTTGACAGTAATTTGGTGTCGCTGTACTGTATGTCATTGCTTGCTAGCAGCGAGTGTTCAGCGACTGATGATCTATCTGCTTGTCCCAGCCGGCTATGTCTGTTGTGCTCCTTCAATCGTGTGGCGATGCTGCGTTTTGTAGTGCCAGTGTACACCTGGCCGCAGCTGCATGGGATCTTGTGGACACCTGCCGTGGAGAGAGGATGGCGTTTGTCTTTGGCAGACCTAAGTAGTTCCTGGATTTTCTTTGTTGGCCTATATATGGTTGTAACTCCATGGGACTCCAGTAGCCTCCCTGTTCTGTCAGTTGTTTTCCCAATTTATGGCAAAAAGGCTTTACCTGCCGGCTGCTCCTCTTCTTTCTCCCTAGTTGTTGGACGTCTGGGATGGAGTGCTCGCTGGATATCTTTATGGCTGTACCCATTAGTGAGTAGGGCCATATTGAGGTGGCGGAGCTTCTCGTTCAAATGCTGAGGTTGACAAATTCTCCTAGCACACTCGGCTAGCGTCTTATTCACACGTATTTTTGTCATGGGTGGTGGTTTGACGTCTTCTGTAGATAGCGGTCTGTGTGGGTCGGCTTGCGGTACACTTTGTGTCCCAAGTTTGAATAGTGAAAGAATTATTGTTGTCAAGATAGACACCAGACCAATACCCACCACAATAGTGCAGGTCTATATATCTACTAGTTCAGTGGATGATGAATTAAAAATAATACATGAAGAGATAGAAGATTTAATACAATATGTAAAAGGTGATGAGAATGTAATTGTGATGGGAGACTGGAATGCAGTGGTAGGCCAAGGAAGAGGAGATAATGCGGTAGGAGAATTTGGATTGGGACAAAGGAATGAAAGAGGAAGTAGGCTATTTTAATTCTGTACCAATCATAATTTAGTCCTTGCTAATACTTGGTTCAAACACCACAAACATGGACAAGACCTGGAGACACTGGAAGGTATCAAATAGACTTCATTATGATTAGGCAGAGATTTAGAAATTATGTATTGGATTGCAAGGTCTTTCCATAAGCAGACATGGACTCTGACCACACCTTGGTGGTCATGAAATGCCATCTGAAGTTGAAGAAATTGAAGAAAGGAATGAATGCAAGGAGGTCAGATCTAGAAAACTAGGAAAAAGGAGAGAGAGGTATTGTTTCAAGGAACATGTTGCACAAGAACTAAATGAAAAGAGTGAATGAAACACAATAGATGAAGAGTGGACAGTAATGAAGAATGAGATCAAGAGGGCTTGTGAAGAGGATTCAGGAAAAATTGCAAGATCAGGTAAGAACCAGTAGATAACCTGATTAATGAATGATGAAATTGCAAGAATGCAAAATATGAGAAGGGCAGAAAAGAATACAGGCAATTAAATAATGTAGATGGGAAGTGCAGGACAGCTAAGGAACATTCTAGATTTGCTTTCCAGAAAATCCACAGACACACCAGACAAAAGCATAATACAAGAAGAGGCCGTCAAATGCCTCTACTTCTTTCCCTTGCCACAATTGTTGAAGATATTCCTGCAATCTTTCTGCCTTGTCTCCTTTCCCTAGAAGTGGTTTTCCATCTGAACTCTTAATATTTATACACCTAACTTTATTTTCTCCAATGGTTTCCTTGATTTCCCTCTAAACAGCCTCTATCTTTCCTACAACCATACAACCTTCAACATCCTTGCACTTTTCTTTCAGCCATTCTTCCTTAGGTCTGTAACCAGTGGAGACCTGTCCTTTGTACATAGTCTTGTGTATTTGCTGTCTATACAATCATAAAACAATGTTTACCAATGGCCTGTATTCTGTCACTTTCATACGAGAATCTCCTGAAGTCATAATTTGTCTTCAGGCACTGTGCATAAGTGCATGCCCTACATATCCAAATGCATATCTTAGATTTTCCGTGTTCTCTCCTGTTCGTGAGAAAAAAAAAGTTGCCATGACTTATGACTCGACCCTCGTATAAACAATGTGACACATCGTTGTAATTGGCTTGAATCTGCAGACCAGATACTGCAGGTTTCAACCACCATCGGGAGCATTCCAGAACATCCATGTATAATGAGTACACAGCCATATAAATCATTAGGTTTCACTCTTGTGGTGAAATTCCTTACCACTTTTCAAGATGCATTTACTGTCAAACAGGTAGAGAAAAATTGAAGAGGCAGAAATAGTGAAATAGAAAGATGAAACTGAAGACAAATTAGTTTAATGCAACATGAGATTCGTGAAGAAAAAAAAAAAAAAAAAAAAAAAAAAAAAAAAAGGAAAATTCACAGTGCTATTTGCCAAGACTTACTGGGAACAGGCACCCAACTATCCAATAACGTATTAACGTATGAGACTGGATGTGTGAGTAGTGGCCAGCGTATGCAGTTGCAAGTTTGATGAAGGTGATGCCGCCAACATTCGATGAGAAGGTGCAGCAGTTCAAAGTGGCCTGTTCTGCTAACCTTTTGAGTGAAAGAGACAAGGCTGCAGTCCTCATCAGGGTCCTGAAAGGGGATGGCCTCAGTGTCCTACAGGTGATACCAGAAGGCACTCAGAGCAAGTACACGGTGCTACTAGCCCACTTGGATTGGCGATACGAAGATCACCACTTTCAACAGGCCTACTAGACACAGGACTCAGAGGAGTATGAGGACGTCCAAGAGTTCAAGACAGGTGTTGCCCATCTTGTATGCCTAATTTACCCATCGGCATCAGAAGAGTTCCTCGAACAGCTGGGTAGATGGACTGTGACCCAGATACCCAAGCCCTTCACTTTGCCTGCCACAAGACACTCCAAGATGCTTTTGGCCACACATTGGAGGCTACAAACTATGATGCATTGTTTGAGAGTGTACGAAATTCTGTAGCCACAGAAGGATAAGTCTCTGACTGACTTTTTTGAAGCTGTAGGAAGGTTCTATGAAGTCAGGTGGAACCCAGTGAATGAGGTAACAAAACGACGCTTGAGCCATCTGCTGGAATTGTGGTAACAAAAAACTTGATTTAGACTTCATATACAGTAAAAATACGCTTCCTTTGGTCATTTATGATTCTTGGAATGTTCCTAGAACGTGATTCTGCCTTTAAGTACCTATACATACACTTCATAAAATTTATATGTCTGCCAGTTATAGTTGTCTTCATTAGCCTTAGCTGTCTTCTTTTATAAATTCAATTTCCTGGTAAGTTCTTTCGGTTTCTCCTTACTTCCACAATCATTCTTAACTGTCATTCTAACCTGCACCTCATTCTTAATCTCTTGATTTCTCTATTGTAATATAGTGCATCTTTAGCATTCCTTACCACCTTTGAAGGTACATACTGCACCCTTTTATCGGTAGAGCTGCGGTAATTTCTCTTGATTCTTGGCACGCTGCTGTAAAAATATATATTTACCGCTATTGGAGATTCTGTCTCATTGGTGATCAGTTCTTCATCGCCTTCAGGGTGATATCATGGAGTGTCTAACTACAGGCTATCTATACTGCCTACTAAATAAATCTCATGACTCAGACTGATTTTTAAATATAATAAATGTTTATTAATCAAAGTAAGCATAATTATCGTTATTGACTGATTAATGAAATGAAATGTAAACATAAATTATTGAGTTGCAAACGTGTCAAATATTTGTTTAAATGCAAACCAGCAAGCTTTTTCAGACATTGTTAAATGATTCAAATGAAATTAATGAAATTAATTAATTAATTCAATTGTGATGAACTTTAATGTCCAATTAATTAATTTACTATCATCTTATTAATTCATTTTATACTTGAGAATGCAGTAATTAATATTATGATCATCAATGATCTCAAATGCCTTACACTGGCTTAATAAATACCAGTTAAATTATGTGACTGACACTAATGTCACCAATTGTTGTATAATAATAAATTTATAATTTTACACCATGGGTTACTAACTTTTCAACACCTTAGAATATTCCAATGATAATTCTGGAGTCATTTCTCCTTAAACTTTGTTTGTTATTTAAATATGGTAAATTTTCATTATAAATAATGAATATAACATATAAAAATAAAATAAAATAAAATAAAATCACTGTATAACTTTCCATCATTTGACAATAGGTTTCCGAAACTGTTATTACTGAAAAACTTGGAAATTACTGAACTTTACTTTTAACATCAATGTTACTGTTTCCACAACAATGTGGGATCTATAAAATCCTATTTGAATATTCTCAAAGATTTACTTTTACAAACATTAATTATTCATTAATTATGGATTCGACATATAATTAGTAACAAAATATATATTTATTCACCAAGTTTTTAGTTCAGTAACTCCTATAATTCTGTTGTGCATTGTTGTGTGGGAAGAAATAGTAAATCTATTATATTGTTTACCTATTGTTACGCGAGCTATCATTTCCCTATCTAACATAAACGAGTGTGGTGATTACCTCACTAAAAATTAAAAGAAAAATTAATGAAAATAACTATGTTACACTGTAGTCACAGAGGAATATTACTTAATTATACTCATAAACACCAAGAAAAGTAACCATCATGGCTGAAAAACAGATGACATCCTAAATCCTACCTATGTTCACATTATTTACACAAATTTTTATTCATACACACATTATCCAGTTTATAAGTAAAATGTAATTGGCCTCAGATTGCACCGTTACGCGTTAAAAAAAACAAAAAACAAGAGGTTATACGGCTCAGAGTCCAATAATTACAGATCTCTTAGTGCAGACATTTTTCTTTCATGACCATAACAGTCTTTCATGGCTTCATTAATACTTAGCCGTAATAGATAAATATATAAACATCAGGAATAGTTTAAACAAGAATCAACTTGCAATAAAACAAAATTCTGGAAACGTGTAGTAATACTAACTTACCAAATATAAAATTAAATGTAAAATCATAAGCAAAATTACTGTAACATGATCTTCGCATGTCAATTGGGGTTTCAGATTACATCCATAAATATTAATCATAATCAATTTCTATGGCTTACGTATAATTATGTTAGTTAACAATGGTGTGTCATGTTGCCTTTTATTCTTCATTTGTGATAATCACAAATTATATTATGCACCGCAACTACCCTAGGAGACTTGTGCTCCCACTCAGTTACATTACATCCTCGGCACACACTACCGGCATTTATCATCTCAGCTCTAACGGCTAGGATATTCTTAAATTATATTACATCAGCTCTTGGCTGGAATCCTTTCTCTTCAGCTCCGCAGCTGGCATATTTTATTCTCATCTCATTATACTTGAGAATTTGTATCTACTGTCCATATCAACTTATCACTTTTATCACTCTCTCTTTACAACTAAAACCTTATAACACATCATCGTTTTCCTGTATCCAATTTCCATACTACTTCAATACATCATTTTTCACTTCCCAGTTGGCTGCTTCAAATCATTATCTTGCAATATTTATAATAACTCCACTGATCTACTCATTAATAAATTATTAGACGATGCTCAGTATCAAATATCACCTGTTGAAAATTTCATTTATCCTCACCTGTCCATGTTTCTATTATTCAGATGAAGCATATTCTGATTGATGAAATATATCGGAAACTGAACATATAACTATGTCATGGCAAAATTTTATCACTAATTAAAATCTTAATTTACTTCATTAAAACCGCAAAATGTGATTTTATAATGTGCAGTCTCGCAAAATTCCTTCTAATGGCCTCTAATTTAGATTTAATGCAGGCCTTAACATCAATCCAAATTAGTAAAACTGATAATAATAATAATAATAGTAATAAAAACTCCGCCAATGCCGGTCGCAAGCCCGGGGCTTCATTGTGCAAGTGATGAAGAAGGAGGAGCAGGAGGAGTATCAACCTCGTAAAAAAAACCAGGGTCCATCTGGCTCCGGATGGTAGCACCCTGTTATAGGGCCCCTACCTAGGGTTACTAGGCGAAATTGGTCAACGGTCTCAGCGGCGGAAGAGGAATCTATTTCCCAACGGCACAGAGAGCGGAAGAACCTAAGGGAGCACACCCTGAAAAGAAAAGCGACTTAAAACCCAGGCGCGACTGTTCCCGAATCGGGCGGCTTCCTGGTCAGCGTCGGATTCCATGTTAGGGACGGCTGTTCTTAAACTCCAGGTCTCACCAACTTGGTTTTACCTTTTGGATGGGGTTCTACCCTATCCCCCAAACCAAAAACCACGCAACTAACATGATGACAAACGTACGGAATCTAGTACCCCAGCCGGTAAAACCCGGGGCCAGAGTTCTGGTTCAAGTAGGGCAAAGGATTCTGGGGACCCTACACCATCATGTTTGGATCAGTCGGAGGATCCATCACCCCGCAAACTCAGAACGAAAGAAAAGCATTTCTTTGGCACACTCAATGTAAACACCCTTTTGAAAGTTGGTAAACAAAAGGAACTGATCAAAGTACTTGATGAATATAAGATCAAAGTTCTAGCGGTCCAAGAAACAAGATTTATTTCAGATGAAGTGTTGGCTATTGGAAACTACAGAATACTGAAAGGACGGCCAGCTGTCAAAGTTAAGAAGTCAGAGAAAACCAAGAATCCAGTGTTAATACTCGGGACAGCCTTCTTTATTCACAACTCTATAACAGAATCTATAGTAGACTTCAGATCTCCATCTCCCAGACTGTCTGTACTAACTCTCAAAAGTGGAAACAAATTGTACTCCATCTTCAATGTTCATGCTCCAATTAATGAAAGATAACAGAAAGAATCCAGAGAAAGCAGACGAATTTTGGTCACAACTTGAAGAAGAACTGTTCAGAACCCCAGAAGAACATGTCAAGATCTTGATTGGAGATTTTAATGCTCAGATTGTAAAGGAGAAAATTTTTTGAAACATCGTTGGAACATATACGGCTCACCAAAGGACAAACAGAAAAGGTGAAAGACTGATAGATGTTTGTGAATCATTTGACATGAAAATACTGTCCACTCAATTCAAGAGAGCTCCCAAGCGGATGATGACATGGCGATCACCTAACTCCATGTTAGGAGAATTCCAAATTGACCATGTAGCGACCGACAGCCTGAAGGAAATAATGAATGTCAGAGTGCAAAAAGGTGCTTATTTTGATTCTGACCACTATCTAACCAGGATAAAGGTGAAGCCCACACCTTGTAACCGTAGAAAGAAACCCCTCAGAATACAGAAGTACAGAATTGAAGAACTCAAAGTCAGCGAAGAAATAGTAGTGAAATATCAGAAAGAACTCGACACGTTGGAGTCCTATGAGTGGAACAAAATGACTCGAAAGATTCAGGAAGCAGCGAAACAAACAATTTTCCTTGCTAAGAAGAAGAAACATCTGTGGTGCAATGATGAGTGTGAAGATGCTCTACGAAGACGAGCAGAAGCTTGGAACAAGTGGAACTCCAACAAACAGAACTTCGAAGAATTTAAGATCCAAAGGAAAAGGACAGCAAAGGTGTTCAAGAGTGCCAAAAGAAGATTCGAAAGAGACCAGCTGAGAGAAGAGAATTTCAAGAAAAACAATACCAGAAACTTCTATCAGACGTTTAAGACAAAACTTCGAGGTTACTCGTCACCCAACATTTGTTTCAAAAATGATCAAGGTAAGCTGATTATGAGCAACAAACAGAACTGTGAACACTTGGCTAAATATTTCAAAGAACTGCTCAACTGTGATCCACCTCAAGAAAAACTGACATTCCAGAAACCAGAAAGTACACTTCATGAACCAACCCCGCCAGATAAGAACGAAATAAAGGAGATCATCAAAAGCTTGAAAAATAACAAAGCATCTGGCAAGGACTCAATTGTGGCTGAACTTCTGAAATATGCAGGGGATAACTTTCTGGAACAACTTGAAACACTCTTTCAACAGATCTGGTCCACAGGAGAGATCCCAGAAGAATGGAGGGAGGCTATCATCCACCCCCTGCACAAGAAAGGAGACAGAACGAATGTCAATAACTATAGAGGGATACCACTTTTGCCAGTAGCCTACAAGATACTTTCTATAGCACTCAAGCGTAGGATAAAAGGACATATAGATAAGCAATTAGGAGAATATCAAGTTGGGTTTCGAAAGGGGCGGTCATGTACGGAACAGATTTTTACCATTAAGACCTTAATCAAAACTAAGACATTAGCAGCAGATAAGAAAGTAATAATGACATTCGTGGATTTCAAAAAAGCATATGACTCCATAGACCAGGACACACTAATGGAAGTGCTTAAGGAATTTGGAATAGACAATAAGACAACAACCTTGATTCATCAATAAAAAACACACAATCGCAGGTAAAATTTTTAGGAGAACTGTCAGAGCCCTTTGAAATCAAAACAGGTTTGAGACAAGGAGATGGCCTCTCTCCAATTTTGTTCAGCTGTGTTTTAGAGAAAGTTATCAGGGAATGGCGAAAAAGAAATTAGCAAATTCAACTTTCCAAATGGAATTAGATTAGGTCACAAGAGAACTGGGCTTAAATTTGAATGCCTCGCATTTGCAGATGATATAGTCTTTTTTGCAGAGAATTTGCAATTTGCAATTAAGCAGATTGAAGTCCTCAAAGAAACAGCAGACAAAACAGGATTGCAAATATCTTTTGAGAAGACAGAGTACATGAACATAAATACCACTGACCCAACCTGGACAATGAGGACAAAGTACGGTGACATCAAAAGAGCTACAAAATTCAAGTACCTAGGAGAGATTTTGACTCCAAACATGAATGAGAAAGAAGCAATTCAAGAATGTGCAAGAAAGATGGAAACTGCATTTAGATTATGTCAGAACACCTACAAATCTAAGTCACTCTCCTACCAGGCCAAATTCAAGCACTACAGCACGATAGTCAGATCTGAATGTTTATACGCAGCTAAGACAATAGCCACGAAGGGACTCTCAGATTTGGAAAAGAAAGAAAGGAGCTTCCTTAGAAAGATTCTTGGACCCATAAAATCATCAGACAAGTTTATGTTTCGCATGAGTCCAAACCGGGAACTATACCGACAATTTGAAAACATCACCACCACGATGAAAAAGAGGAGATTGATGTTCTACGGACATATTAAAAGGATGGGATCGGAGAGACTCGCCAACAGGATTCTTACCTTCCAGGAGAACAGGAAGACACAAGTTCCATGGGTTAAAGAAGTCCATCCAAGATTTCGAAAAATGTGGGATCACGGCAGAAGATATAACAAACAGAAAAATCTTCAGGCAGAGAGTTGTGGAGGTGAAGGACCTAGCTGATGAGAAAACGAGGAAGAATAGAGTATTCTCGGCAGAAGAACGAGCACAAGCAAGCCAATGGATGAAGGAATACTGGCGAAAGAGGAAGGAGAATGAACTTGAGAAAGCAATGGAAGTTGCATAATCGCAGCCCATAGATGACTGAAACAAAAAGAATAATAATAATAGTAATAAAATATATAGTACTGATACCATTCTGCGTGAAAAAAACATCCTATCTAAAGATATCCTCTGTGCTGTATGTTAGAATGAACTACAATGACTAAACATCTAATTGACAACTCGCATAACTCGCCTAAATAAATAGTAAACTACGTATTAGATTTATCATCATAATTGGTGTACTCACATTGTTGCCATCATGTTTTGCTCGCGCCCAGGGTGTCCGTCATTGTTGAATTAGAACATATTGGCATTGGTTTCACACATTAGCACAATATTGATGTATCCGTTCATGGCATTGATAACAATTTTCACACGTTCACAATCTCTTGCTGCCTTATTCCTCATACACACTTTATTACCTGATTTAACACTTTACACTTAAATTATCTGTACACATTTTTCCTCCTATCACAGATCGTATGTTTTCCACACGAGTTGAAATATCCTGCATGGTGAATATTTGTAAGCTGGACTACCGTTTGTCTGGAGAATGTATTTCACCGGCTACCTGCTCTCGGCAAAGTTCCGTTAATCCTGTTACAAATGTTAGTCACCCCTCTTGTAATGGCCTTGTAATGTAGTACAACTGTTTGTTTACTATTCGTTCACTAATTGTGTGGTCCCCATTATTAAAAATGAAAGTTATTTCCTCACCAACTGGTTTGCTGTCTGATCGCCATGGACGAAGTTCCCTCTCTTACGAGCTGCCTGCTGTTGTTAATATATTGAAGTGATGTACAATGAAATTAATGTTACTGTCAATTCTTATCATATCAAAATGAATAAATGTTCCTCTACTTGCGCTTCATATTTGCCTCATGTCTATTACCATGTCATTATACAAGCACATGAACTTATACAATGCTTTACATACTGCACAAATATTTTAAAGTGTCCCCTGACTATGATACTGTACACGAGCGTTTTCACTTCACGTCTTCTTCTCACGATTTCCAAAGAACGAGTGTTCTTCGTCTGTTTGCAGCTCCTGGTATCTGCGTGGAATAATACTCCTTGGCTTTTTCGTAGATTTTATGATTATCAGAGCGTCTTTTATTTATGCACCACCATTTGTCACTTCATTATAACACATAAATTGGCGGTAATTCCGATATCATATTGTGATTGCAGAATCAATCACAGATTTTTACATAATTGTGATGGCTTCGGTAGGAATATTTTGCCTGGCGGACTGTAGGGTGGAGTTTAAAAATGGCGGGCATACTCACTCTCCCTTATCTTATTACGCATCCTCCCTTTATTAATTATCGCCCACACATCTAATACATTTTCTTCATCCACAATTGACACTATATAAATCGGAGTATAATTTCCACAAAAACATCAGTAACTACTGTTGGATACCTTAGAATGACTGAATAATATAGAGTGCTACTTTTGAAATACTCAGAATAGTGGCCGGTGATTGGCTGAGACGTTTTGGAACATGACAGTTTGGATGATTCCATTCCATTTTAAAGGGGATTCTGGTAGGTATTTCGATCTTCTCCCTGCGTTCCTCCGTGGGTCTCTCACTTACAAACAGCGGAAAAATACTCAACGATGACCTCAGTTCTCCCCTAGGTTTGGTGTGGTGGTGAAGCATTGTCCTCGAGATAATTGTTTTATTGCCCACAACAGAAGGTGCCTTACAAAGACTTGTATAGCTTAAAGATACTCCTTGGTGGTCTTTGTCAATACAAAGCTGTGAGAGCGACAGAATTCTGCTGTGTGGAAATAATTCACATATGATATCCACTAAAAATATATTATAATGAAATGAGGCTTAGTTCAGTGGGTGTAATACTTTTTTTTACACTCAATAATTGCTTTAAAACCATCCCGTGGGCTTTTTACATTTTCCACTAATCACAATTTTATTTTAAATCCCCCTGATGCCTCTCTTAAGAACCATGGTACTTGTTAAAAGTCCTACCTTTACAACCTTCCTTTCTATTGCATTTTTAACTATGACAAAAACAGCTTCATGATCACTTTTACCACCTATCACCTCTGTTTCTATATAGAGTGCATGTGGTTTTAAGAGAATTGCATCTAGAATATTCTCTCCTCTAGTTGGTTCCATCACTTTCTGATTTAGCTGTCCTTCCCAGATTAGCTTGTTTACCATTTGTTGATCATGGTTTTTGTCATTTGGATTACCTTCCGGAGGAACATTTATTAAACTGGGATCACCCACAACCATCACATTCCTTTCTGTCTCATTCTTAACAGATTAACTTCCCATGAGTCAACCACAGGATACAATTGCATCCAGTGTTGACAGTATATGAGTAGGCCTGGAGGAACTCCATTCTCAAAGCTACCATGCTAAAAAACCAGTATTTCTTGTTAGCCATAGGAGGTTATGTATCCACTTGTGCTGAAAGGCAAAGGTTTTATGGTATGAATCTTTACTCATGATAGCCATGGCAAGGTCTAACTATTACAGTTCTGTATATCACAGGGAATATCTAAAGGGTGAGCTTTTCAGCTTTATTGCAGTATTGTTTTCTAATATGTAACAGGCGGGAGCATAAGGAAGCAGCTGGGCCTCGGGTCTAGACAAGGTGTTGCAAAAGGGAGCAATACGTATCAAGTGCTAACTGTATTTCTTACTTTTTTTAAATTATTATTATTAAATCTTTCAGTAAATAAAGTAAGAGAGTACAGTAATAATACTAGTAAGTTCTAAGAAGGGAGATAGCTGAAATTACATGGCAAGTACCAGACTCAAAAAATGTAATTTAAGGAGAGCAGTGATAAACTAATTGTAAAACAGCTCCCAGAAACACGGGGGAGTGCAGGCTGTATGGGCATTCAAACCCCGGAGCAGAGTTCCTAGCACCTGAGCATACCCAAGGCAAAACTCGAGTATCATTCACTCAGTTTCCTCAACATCGACCCCAACTGATAGAACACAGGAATGAATCTCATACTAAATAGATGATAAACACAAAATATTACTAAAAATGCAAAGAAAAGTATAGAAAAGGCAAAAGGCAAGGGATTCAAAGTAATAGGAAATCCCATAAACATTGGTAAGTTAGTTAGTACCCACTAAGGCACAGCTGCCAATTAAACAGAGGCTAAACTCAGCCTAAACTGCATTCGGTGGGAAGGAAAGCTTAAAATATGAAGAGGATTGTAAGAGAAACACTCTAGAGAATCCCCCATAGCATTAGGGAAATACAAACAAGTTTGAGCATTTAAGTTAGTCCCACATGGTGATAACAAGAAAGTGCAAATTCACACATATTTGTCCAAGTATTCGTTCGGAAAAAGACAATAGAATTTACCATCATCATTTAACTATCTAATAGAAGTGAGATAAATGAGGGAGCCTAAAATTTACATTCTAACACTTAACATTAAAATAAGTACCTCCCTCATCAGAAGGGGAAAATCTTGAGGTAGCCGATAGCTCACAGTCATTTCCTACCTTATTCGCCCACCAACCATGGGACAGTCCTCCAGTTGCAATCCGAATCACACACACAATCACCTGCTGGCTGACAAGGTCTTACGGTCAGCAGCAGTGGTTTCACCCTGTCTATTTCAGAGCATTGCCAATCTAGGGCTCTCGTGACCGGTAGCTCCGGTGAGCTACACTAGGTGACGTAGGAGTAAGGTGCAAAAGTTGTTGTCTAAGTTCAAGGGGAGGTGAAATTGCATATCACAAATGTAATTGTTACGGGGATACCGTGGTGGACAGAGGTGAAAGAAGGTGCGGGCATGGATAGATCTAAGATATCGTAATCTATAATCTTCATTTCCGTATTGACGAATTGCACAATTAAAAATAGGATAGGATTTCCACCAATCAATACTTATTTATTGCATATATTAAACTACAGGACCGGTTTCGACCTCATATACAAGGTCATCTTCAGCTGAACCATACATACATATTTATATAATGAAGCTTTGATTAAGATTGTGTTGTTAAAGGAATGCTATATGATGATGATATACATTTAGTCACATACAAATGGGGCACGTCTTAGCGTGAACTGGCGTATATGTCATTCTGTACAATATTGCAACTGTATGTCTAAAATATTATGTTGAAAGTCTTAAAATTAGTGTATAAAATATGTCTTTACTTAAACTAACTTATATATATGTACAAGATAAATACAATATATAAAAACACTTCATGCAAAGCTTTAACAACACAATCTTAATCAAAGCTTCATTATATAAATATGTATGTATGGTTCAGCTGAAGATGACCTTGTATATGAGGTCGAAACCGGTCCTGTAGTTTAATATATGCAATAAATAAGTATTGATTGGTGGAAATCCTCTCCTATTTTTAATTGTAGATCTAAGATAGTCAAACAGTTAATTAAAAACTTTAAAAATTAACATTATATTTCTTTTCTCAGTTTTCTTTTGGTTTTATCAAAGACAAACTTTTAAATTCAGGTACAAAAGTTTATAAGATAGGGTAACAATTTTAGAATATCGAATAACAACAACCTTGAGTTTGAAGTTCCCTAATTATATATTCTCCATGAGCGCTGTGGCTCCTTAAAAAAAAAACAGTCAACGAGACAAACCTCCCAATTTTTTTTTTTACAGAGTATACAATGTTTCAAGAGCACCTTTTGCTCCACAAAATTATCTAGGAGACTCCTCTCCAAACATTATATCACACCGGCTTTCCAAAGGCATCATTTAACCATTACAGAGAAGGAGCATCTTTGCTCTATTCAAATTTTACACTTGGAAACCTAGTTCCAGAAAGGTCCAGGCCTATCAAAGGCACAACGTACATTTTACAATTCAAACAGTATTTACTGTCTTAGACACCCAGCAGTCAAACCTCTTTAACACAAAAGAATGAAACTGATTTTTAATAAAGATTTTTTCTGCAGCCAATGGCCATTCAAATACGTTTACATGACTAATTACATCAAACAGAATTTGGTCAGTCCCATCTGTCTTTTAGTACACGTCACAACATGATATAAGTCACAAGTCTTCTCGCACAGTATACATATACATTCCTCTCTCGGGGTGTGATAAGTTTTGTTAGTACACACACGATGATGAAAACCGTGTGTTGCTAATCTCGTCACTATGTGCCTTCATCCAGTCCGTACTGGTCATAGCCTCTGTGGTGTAAAATGTTTCCCATACATCTCCCTTCTTGGTTTGCAGCTCTGTTTGTAACTGGTTGAATGCATCTGTAGACGGCAATATTAGTTTGTGACATAGTTCTTCTGTATAGAAGAGTTCTCTTGTCAGCTCGTAACACAGTCTTGAAGGAGTGAATTTGGACAAACATAATACCTTTTTCATGTAGATTGCTTTTCCACTTTCAATGTCTCAAATATTTCCTTTAGTGAGATGTTCCCATATCAATTCTAGTCTGTACGTCATTATCGGAGATATTTTTGCATGGAACAATTTCATAGTGACTTCAACCGAAAGTTTGCGTAAGATCAAGATGTCATTCATTGCTATTACGGCCGCAGCCACTCTATCCTTGATGTGTCTGGTATAAGTAGTTGCTGACGTTTCTAATGTAATGCCCAAATATTTAAAGTTGTTTACTGTTGCCATAGTTTCTCCTCCATTTTCGTAGTGAATTTTCTCTTTTTATGCTGTTCTGCCTCCCTTGCGGAAGATCATCTGTACCGTCTTTTGTCCATTAATTCTGAATTTATTGTCCTCTGCCCAAATGTTCAGCTTGTTGAAAGCAGCCTGTAGTTTTTCGTGTTTTTTTGATACGAGTACCATGTCATCTGCATACATGTATATATGTGCCTCGTCGCCCTTCGACCTTTATAGTTGGTATTAGGTCTGAGACCGCTATATTGAAGAGTATGGGGCTCATTGCATCACCCTGTAGTACTCCGTTCAACTGTGTTATGGGATTCGAGAAGGAGACATTATCATTTACAGAGATGTAATTATAAGCAAGAATGGTCCTAATGATGTTCGTTTAAAGGATTCATATATCCTATTATGTTTCCCAGTTTCTTCAGTAGCTTTTCCCTGTCCACTAGGTCGAACGCTTTGTTGTAGTCTACGAAGATCGCGTAAAGTTTCCCTTTTGGATGTCTGAGGGTATCCGTTATGTCGTCAATCAGATTCTTTATTGCATTTATTGTAGATCTCCCTCATCGAAAGCCGAATTGCTCTTCCGGTAAGGCGTGGTCTACCTCTGCTATCAGTCTCGTTGTTAGTAACCTGGTAAAGAGTTTAAAGATATTGCT
The DNA here is from genome assembly GCF_040414725.1 of Anabrus simplex. Classification (NCBI taxonomy): domain Eukaryota; kingdom Metazoa; phylum Arthropoda; class Insecta; order Orthoptera; family Tettigoniidae; genus Anabrus; species Anabrus simplex. The sequence goes on from NC_090269.1 coordinate 11,489,620, forward strand.
TTCTAAGGCAATTCCACAGTACGAATCTAGGCAACTCGTGTTTCCCTTTCCTTTATATAAGATCTTCATCATTGAGTGTCGCCAGGTGTCAGGGATTTAGTTCATTTCGACGCACTTATTGAAGAGCGATGTCCACGTTGTTAGTAGTATATTTTCTGTAGTTTGTATATGTTTGTTGAAAATGCTATCAATTCCTGCAGCTTTCTTAGCCTTCAAGTCCCTTATGGAATTTTTTACTTCCTCTTCGGTGAAGTCCTGAAAGAGTTTTTGTTCTCCATGTACGATATTATCTACTGTAGTTACACATAAGTTGTCGGCGTTCAGCACTTTCCTAAAATGTTCTTCCCAGTCTTCTATGGCAATATCATGAGGGAAGTGCGGCTTTCTTGGTTTTAGAGCTATAAACGGATTTACTTTTGCGTCTTCGACGAGTTTCTCTCCTTTTTCATCTATATGTTTTTCTCTTTTTTCTTTTAATAAAGCCTTATATATTCTTCTCTTCATCATGTAGATATGAAATTTGCTTTCTTTGTGTGAGCGGCGTGCTTTGTGGAGAGCTATAAGAGTATCTTTCTGAAGAATATAGCATTCTCGATCAAACCATGATTTTGCTTTCCTCGTCCTGTCCTCAATCTTTACCATTCCCATTCGTATTACCTTTTCTATCTCCTGGGTTGCCTCATTTATGTTCCTTTTGGTTATGTTGTTTTGAATAATTTCCAATGTTGGAGCGATTTCCTGGAAGGTTGTTAGATTGTTTACTCTTTTGTACTTAATCTTCACCTGTTGGCTCTTCGGTTCAAAGTGTTTCACTGTTTCAGTTATCTTGATAGGTAGATGTGTTCTGATAGGGATCGTTGGTGAATCATCTATTACTTGGAGAGATTTTACGGTAATTTTATGGTTTACGAAGACAAGATCTATAATACTGTGTGCGTTGTGACAGATTTACGTTGGTTCCGTTGGCTTGTTTGCTAGCATGAGTCCTTCAGATTCTAGGTATTCTTTCACCAGTTGTGTTTTCTATGCGACAGTTTAGATCACCTGCTACGATGAGAGGTTCCTTCTTTCCTATAATGTTTACTGCTTCTATTAGAGAGTCTACTATGATGTCTTCTTGGGTATCTGGCTGAAAGTATGCACATATCAATGATGTAAACGTGGTTTTGACCAGCAAAAGGTGCGGTGTTTTGTATAGAGTTCTCATTGGAGTTAGTTCCGGTTTTACGAAGCAAGATATTCCTCCACTGGGTCGTCCTTTTGCCCCTTGCAGTGCCAGACTGTGTGTTGTGTTGTATCCTTGTATTGATAATGGATCTGTTAAGAACGTCTCTACTAGTACTAAAGTGTCCGTGTCTATAATATTAATTGGCATTTGATTTAGGGCGCTTTTTAGTCCCTCTACGTTCCATAACATTAAGCTTACGGGGTCGTCTAAGGCGTCGCTTGGGCTATTATTGGAGTATAGCTCCTGTGTCCCTATTATATTGGGAAATGTAATCAAACCACCTACATTCCCTGTTAAGAGTTTTATTGTATCACTCTCATCCTTTCCGCTATGCTCTACTTCTTTCCTATCTCCATTTCCGAAAAATATAATGTCTTACTATGATACCCTTTGGCCAAGCATCGGATTTTTCTATCAGCTCTTTTTTGTCAAAAGGGATGCCAATTCTGTATACTTTTTTGAAGCTCACTGATTCAAGTTGCTCACATTCTATTTGCCCTGTGATAACACATTGATTTATGTGGGCTATCAGGTCTTCCCTCTTCACCGAATGATGTACGCGCCTGACATACAGCCAGGCTCTTTGTTCTCCAGCTCAAAGACTATTTGGTTCTGGTTCCTTGGTTCCAGTAATGGTCTCGCCGTTCCTGCGTTTCCTTCGGTATGTGACTTTGGTAGATGGTCTCTGTTCATCGTCTCTTGTGATAATGGTACCGTGTATTTCCTCTTCTTCCATTGGACCGGGAGTAGTAACGTGTACTTCCCCTTGGTCTTTATCAGTTTCTTGAGATAAAGGTATTTTCTCGTTTCCATTTATGGGCTTCTAGAAAATTTTTGATTCTCCCTCATTTAAGGCACCTGTATTAATGTTATCCTTGATTCCCGATGTTATCTCTGGAGGCTTAGGAGCTTTAGTTTTGGTTATATTAGGGCATGGAAGATGCCTCTTCATTTCCTAAAAAATTGTATTTTTGATCTTGTCTCTTAGCATACCCTCAATATCGACTTTTATTCCGGTTAGTAGTGTTTCCATGTGAGTCTTAACTTTTCCATCAGTTTCATTTCTGTCTCTGACGCTTTTAGCATGTTGGGCTTGCAGTCTGGGCATAACCATGTCAGTTTACAATTTTTCCTCTTGATAATGTCAAATTCTCTTCTTGTCAGTCCACTACATTCTGCGTGCTGCCACCTGTCACAATTTTCACACTGTATAGAGTTTTTATTTTTATGTACAATCTTCCTGCAGATGCCGCACATTTGCGTATCGTCGTTGTCTGCCATGTTCCTTGTCTAATGTCAGTTACGTCTATGGTCTTTAAAACATCTTCCTATAGTTTATATAGTATTGTAATGGTTTGTTAACTTACACAGTTTTATATTCCTCAAGAAGCATTTCCACAAAACTATCGCTCCAACGCTTTACAAATTAGTGAATACCTAATATTAACTGGTACTCGACTGTATAATTGTATTATCGGCTTGTATAGAGTACCTGTACATGAGCTGAATCAGTCACGGGGTTCCTTAATATAATCTCCTGTTTCTGCGATATCTGTTGGGTATTGTACAGCATCTTCTACACGAGCTTCCGTGTCGTCTGCCATTTTCTGAAAGATGTCGGTGTTCTAAGAAGGGTTTTACGTTCCTTGGACAGTGCGGCAGATGGGCACTATAGTCAGCCTTGTGTGGTTAATGCTTGCATGTCTTGGTAGTACAGAGACGTTCGCTTGTTTGATGTTTAATGTTTTGAGAATTCCTTCTTGCAATTTAGCCAGCTAAAAGTTCCTGTTCACTGGATTGGTCAATTGGTGCGATGCAGTGAAAGTTTGCATGCACTTATTGCACACGTTCCTTTCTCCTCAAGTGTGGGTCGATTTGTGCTATAGCCGTGGGTGTTCTTTCCCTGCAGTTGGACAACTAGCGATCTCCCTATTAATTGTGTTTTGAGTTACAAGACGTTCAAAACTGAATTTTACAGGAGTATCGAAAACCCATTCTATCGGGCCTTTGTAGAAAACTGCAAGTTGAAGTTACTGGCCCAAAAATCAAAATAATATGGAGGCGGACACTTGCACACCTTGAAATTTCTAATTAAAATATAAAAACCCAATTTGGGCATCTGGCCCAAGCTTACAGAGGCTAAGCCTATGCTACTGAGGTGACTAGTTGGAGGAAATTTAAATTACAAAGGTTACAGACAGGAAACAGTTACAAGGTTGTAGTCACCTCAAAATAAAGCTGAAAGGGAATTCGAGTGGGTACCTCACTCTCTATTCCCTGATTTCAGTTAAGTTCTTTTGACTTGTTTGAAATTTAAAGATAAAAATTTCATTGTTCCGTATTGAAAGTATTAGCGTTAAAAATTGAATAGTTGAAAAAGACGTTCAACCTATTCAATACATAAGAGAAAGAAATGTAGTGATTACATTCTTATTTAATAGTAATTAGAAATGGGACCAGTTTCGACCCTAGTCCAGGTCATCGTCAGCTGTTCAAAACATAAAAAACATGAAAAACAATGCATATGAAAAAGAAAAAGATTAAGTGAACTCTGGATCGGTATAAGATGAAATATAAATTGATGATGGGGGTAGAAATTGTGAGTCACTTAAAAGAAAACAGTACGTAATATTATGAATGGTAGTACGGCACTCGCAATGATAGGTAAAGTCTCACAATGTTTATGAATAGTGGAGAACGGTCAAATGGGTCAGTTTTTACACACCGTCAGGTACAAAGTCACAACACTATCGAACAACATATGAAGATCCATAAATATGTTGAAGTCGAAGACGAATAGATTTATAGAAGCAAACTGCCAGCTCTCGGTGATCAGCGCGGCACACTCAAGGTCATGCGCTGTGGTCTAGAACGCCAAAGTAGAATGGAGAATATCCTGAAGATCCAGTATTTGCCTCGGTTGCAGGAAGTTAAGTACGTATATATAGAAATATACAACGCAATTCAGTATAATTGAATGAGTAATTGTGCTCCTGCTGAGTTCTGGGAAAACAGTTGACTTGAAAAAACAATTGTAAAGAGAAAAAAAAAATAGTAAAAAGCGCAATATCGGAAAACAAATGAAAACGTATATGCACAGTGCGCTATTTTTTAAAATGAAAAAATTTAGGTCATGTTTGAAGTAGTCGAAGTTGGTGCAAGACAAGAGTTAAAATTTGAATGAGGAGAACCAAAATGAAGGTAGGTTTTTTTTATTATAATAGAAAAGGTAGAATAAATTAATAGAGGAAAAGTGATAGTGAAATAAGAGAAGAATAAAAAAAATTGAAGTTAAATGGTGTTGGGGAAGGATAAGATAGGGAAATGAAGGAGGGGTAGTTTAGGGTGGGTTAGGAGGGTGGGTTATTGGAGGTAGAAAATGTGGGTGGGAACTTTGTAAGGCATGGAAAATAGAATTGGGGTTTTGGAATTTGGAATTTTTGAGAAGAAGAATTAGGAAGTCGAAAAGGATGTTGGGTTTTTCAGAAATGTCGTTTAAATTGAAATTAGGGTTGAAGTACTGGTCAAGGTGGATAAAGCAATTTTCAGTAATGTTTAAGAGGGGGCCTTTGTTAATGATTTTAAGTATTTTCATGTCATTGTCAATATTGGTGAAACTATGCTTGGAGTCTTGTATGTGTTGTCCTATGTCAGAGAATCTGTTGTATTTAATGGCGTTGATATGTTCAGAGTATCTGATATTGAAGTTGCGGCCAGTTTGTCCGATGTAGGAGGAATTGCAGTTGTTGCATTTGAATCTGTATACACCAGATTTAGAAAAAGCATTAGACTTATTTAGAGATTTAGAGTTGTGTAAGATATCAAGATTTCTATTGTTAGTTCTAAAAGAAATTTTCATGTTATGTTTTTAAAAAATATTAGTTATTTTATAAGCATCCTGAGTGAAAGTGAAGGTGGAAAAAGCAGTTGGTTTTACTGTGTCTTTAGATAAAGTGGTTTTTGGATGGTGTTTGAATTTGTTGATGATGTGGTTTATGAAGGAGTTGTTAAAGCCATTGAATTTAGCAATGTTGCGGATGGTGTTTAATTCGTTATTTAAATCTTTTTTGGACATAGGGGTGTTGAAGGCACGAAAAATTAAGCTGTTATAAGTAGCACGTTTATGAGCTTGAGGGTGCGAAGAATCTTGTCGTATTGTGGTTGCTGTTTGGGTTGGTTTTCTGAAAATTTTGTAAGATAAAGAAGAAGGATGTCTAGTGATAGTTAGGTCTAGAAAATTAAGAGTTTGGTTGTGTTCTGATTCGAGGGTGAATTTAATGTTAGAGTCTAAGTTGTTGTGATGAAGAAGTGTAGAGGCTGCGTTGGTTGATTCCTCATTTAAAATTACTAATGTGTCATCGACATATGTGGCCCAAAAGAGGATGTTGGAGAAATTATTATTATTATTATTAATTTTTGTGTTTTCTAAGAAGTCGAGGTAAATTTCAGCAAGAATGCCAGAAGCTGGTGAGCCCATAGCCAAGCCATCTTGTTGATAAATGGTGTTGACAAATGTAAAATAATTGTTGTTGAGAACTAATTTTAAAATAGACATGAAGTCTTGAATTTCAAGTTTACTTAGGTTACTGAATTTGTTTAGGTTGTTGTTTATTATGGGGAATAATTTGGAATTTGGAATACTAGGGTACATGTTTACAATGTCAAAAGAATGGAGAGAGAAAATTTGGTTGGATTTCAAAATTCTTTAATTTGTTGATTAGATCAGAAGTGTTTTTGATAGATTTGTTGGATAAAAACCGATAATTTTTAGTAAAAATGTTTGGATGAATTTAGAAGTGTTGTATAGGGGACTGAGTCTGTAATTGATAATTGGACGGATGGGAATGTTAGTTTTGTGAATTTTAGGGAGGGCTTTGGCAGTGGGTAGTCCTGGGTTCATGATTATTAATTTAGTTTTTTCTTGATCTGTGAGGAGAAAGGAAGCGTTTTTTAAAGTATGTTTGAGTAGGCATTGGATTTTTGTGGTTGGGTCTTTTTTTACTATAGAAAAAGAAGGGTCACTGAAAAAAATTTTGGTTTTATCTAAGTAGTCAGTTTTTTCCATTATGACAATAGTGTTGCCTTTATCAGATTTGGTGATAATGAGATTATTGTCAATGATTTTCTTTTTAAGATCTGAAAAGATTTTATTATCATTAATTAAATTATTAATATTATTATTATAATTATTAAGAGAAATGTTTTTGTTATTGTTAATGAAGATTTTTCGAGTTTTCTTTTTACTTCATATCTGATTTCATCTTGTTCATCTGTTGGCATTTTGTTAATGGCTATTTTGATTCAATAATTAAATTAGCGTCGCACCGACACAGATAAGTCTTATGGCGACGATGGGACAGGGAAGGGCTAGGAGTGGGAGGGAAGCGGCCATGGTCTTAATTAAGGTACAGCCCCAGCATTTGCCTGGTGTGAAAATGGGAAACCACGGAAAACCATTTTCAGGGCTGCCGACAGTGGGGTTCGAACCTACTCTCTCCCGAATACTGGATACCGGCCGCACTTAAGCGACTGCAGCTATCGAGTTCTAAAAAGACATTACAGGTTCAACAATAAATCCCCCTTAAAAAATTCAATAGACTTCTGCGAATTTTTAAAAAAATACCTTACTACCAAATCACATTATGTGCTCTTTTGACATTACTAATATGTATTCTAATGTACCAACAAAGGAAACTGTAAATATTATCAAAGACAACCTTGCAAAACTCAGCAACCTCAGCAAGCTTGAGTTAGAAGAATTCATAAAAATCCTAAATTTTGTGCTAAAAAACAACTATTTCACCTTTAATGGTAAAATTTACCACCAAGATGGCCTAGCTATGGGTGATCCCTTATCAGGCATCTTAGCTGACATCTATTTAGATTCTTTAGAACATCATAAAATAATAAATAAAATAAAAGGCCTTAGCTTATGGCTTAGGTATGTAGACGACACATTCGTAATAATCAATAAAGATCTCAATAACAGTACCGATATTTTAAATTATTTAAACAACCTAGACCAAAATATTAAATTCACCAAGGAAGATGAAATCAGTGGATCCTTAAATTTCCTAGATCTCACAGTAACTCATATTAATGGCAACTTCGATTTTAAAATTTACAGAAAACCTACTCACACCCCATTAACAATCACAAATACTTCTTTACATCCTAACTCCCATAAATTGGACACATTTCACAGTTTAATTTACAGAGCTTTAAAAATCCCTCTTAACACCCAAGAACCTTCAAACAGAACTAAATTATATAAAGGATTTAGCAAAAATCAATGGATATAAACCTGAAATGATTAACCGTTTAATAAATAAGGTCAAATTCAAATTAACAACAAACCTCATCCCTGACAAACCCAAAAAATCCAAATTCGTTACCTTCACCTACAACAATCCAAACGTTCACCAGATCTTGAACCCAATAAAAAGCAAAAATACCAGTATAGCTTTTAGAACAACAAACACTAACCAAAAATTATTTTTTAATCACAACACAGTCAATTCAAGCAAAAACATTTACTCAGGATCAGGCATATACAGGCTCACATGCACGCAATGCAACGCCTCTTATATTGGTCAAACAGGCCGGAGTTTTCAAACTAGGTACTTAGAACACTATAATGCCATTAAGCACAATAAATTTTCAGCAATGAGCTCCCATATGAAAGAAACAGGACATCACTTCACAACAATAGAAAGAGACCTCACAATTATTAAAAGAGTAGACAAAGGAAAGTTGATGAATGAACTTGAAACCATCTATATATTTTTGGACCAACACTACAACAAAAATCTAAACCTCAATGTATCAATCAATCAATCAATCAATACTGATCTGCATTTAGGGCAGTCGCCCAGGTGGCAGATTCCCTATCTGTTGCTTTCCTAGCCTTTTCCGAAATGATTTCAAAGAAATTGGAAATTTATTGAACATCTCCCTTGGTAAGTTATTCCAATCCCTAACTCCCCTTCCTATAAATGAATATTTGCCCCAGTTTGTCCTCTTGAATTCCAATGATTTAATTGAAGTCAAGAATCCATTATACGAAAGTTTACCCAAATTATTGCAAACTCTAAATTCAAAACATAACTACATTCTTAAAAATCTTAAGTTATCATCTTCTAGAACCTCCACTACTTTAACTAACTTGACTCCCTTCATGCCCGCCCCCACAATTCTCCTGCAACCCAACACGACTCCCTCCCTGTCTGACCATGTAAATCTCTCGCAACCAAAAACACATAAACTTAACGCTCCGCCTACCCCCTCCCTTCAACCACACCCTCCTCCGCCAATCTCACATCGATACAATACCAGAAGTATAAGTGTCAGTCATTCAACGCTACCATAGCAACTGCATTAACAGTCAAAGAAATAAATGAACCTACACATAACGTTATTTTTCTTCAACTAACCTTTCCATAACTGATTTACATCTTCACAGACGAAAGGGTAAGTGTTTTTATACATTTTCCATGTTTTACCTTTCTTTAAACCCACATTCTCTTCAAAAATACCTTCCTAAGCATTCACTCTCCTCTTGTTACAGACTTCACACCAAAGAGCTCTATCAACGTCGATAAAACTTCGACTTTCGTCTTTCAAATAAGATAAATACATCTATAGACAGCCGAATGCTTTTTCCTTGCTCCCACAATTACGTGAGGAAGACTGTTATCTTATCATAACACATTCGACTTTCACTCCTTCAGCCAGTTAAATAGACTATAGGCAGCTGAACAGCCATTTAAGAGATCTGTTGTCTTATCACAACATACGATATTGACATCTGTAACAGTGTATCAGCTTTGCTTTTTCTTATCATCTTCAAGGAGGCACATTTCTGTTTCATTATAAAGACTGAGCTGTTTACTGCCCTACCCCAACAAGTTTTTCAATGCTCCGGAAAGTATATTCATGTGAACTTATGACATGCAGCTTGATACTGCAATTTTAGCCAAGGACATTCTAATATTTTGTATGTTTAGACTGACACCTATAATGATATTCTCTTTTTATGGCTTGTAAGAGCAATCAGGATCCTGATTTTTCACCATACAGGTTTGAATTTGAGGCTGATGATGCCCTTAATATGGGCGAAACATGTCCCTTAACATTTTATAATAATATTTAATTTTTAAAAAGATCTCTTTGTATTGAATAGGTGGATATATAAATAAACACTTGTAACATACTTTGTATTTAAGTGGCATGTTCCGAGCCGTCAGCGGAGAGATGGCGTGGAATGACATTAGTAGACGAATAAGTTTGAATGGCGTTTATAAAGGTAGGAAAGATCACAATATGAAGATAAAGTTGGAATTCAAGAGGACAAACTGGGGCAAATATTCATTTATAGGAAGGGGAGTTAGGGATTGGAATAACTTACCAAGGGAGATGTTCAATAAATTTCCAATTTCTTTGAAATCATTTAAGAAAAGGCTTGGAAAGCAACAGATAGGGAATCTGCCACCTGGGCGACTGCCGTAAATGCAGACCAGTATTGATTGATTCGATTGATTGATTTTGAAGAACTCAGCAGGAGCACGATTACTCATTCAATTATACTGAATTGCGTTGTATATTTCTATATATATGTACTTAACTTCCTGCAACCAAGGCAAATACTGGATCTTCAGGATATTCTCCATTCTACTTTGGCGTTCGAGACCACAGCGCATGACCTTGAGTGCAATTTTTATGGCTTATATTGGTATTATGACCTTGAGTGTGCCGCGCTGATCACCGGGAGCTGGCAATTTGCTTCTATAAATCTATTTGTCTTCGACTTCAACATATTTATGGATCTTCATATGTTGTTCAATAGTGTTGTGACTTTGTACCTGACGGTGTGTAAAAACTGACCCATTTGACCGTTCTCCACTATTCATAAACATTGTGAGACTTTACCTATCATTGCGTGTGCCGTACTACCATTCATAATATTACGTACTGTTTTCTTTTAAGTGACTCACAATTTCTACCCCCATCATCAATTTATATTTCATCTTATACCGATCCAGAGTTCACTTAATCTTTTTCTTTTTCATATGCATTGTTTTTCATGTTTTTTATGTTTTGAACAGCTGACGATGACCTGGACTAGGGTCGAAACTGGTCCCATTTCTAATTACTATTAAATAAGAATGTAATCACTACATTTCTTTCTCTTATGTATTGAATAGGTTGAACCTCTTTTTCAATTATTCAATTTTTAACGTTGTTTGAAATTTACATAGAACTTGGAATTTACATTTCAGAAAATTAAAGTTACATAGTTAAAGATTGGAAAACTTCCTTCGAGCTAGCTTTCAAAGACTATCACTTAATAAAGTCCGGACTGCCATTACCTTGAGCTTATGGACTAGTCGATGATGGATGAGGCTTCCCACCTCCTGTACAAACATACACACTAGAGTGAAGTGATGAATGAGACCCCTGGTCAAAAAATGTGCCAGCTTTTATACGCGAGAAGAAGGCTCTAGAAAGCTAAGGCCCGACACACACGCAATTCTTATTGGGTAATCAAATAGATACAAGATGGAGCCTATTGTCTAAAAAATAAATATACAAAATTTGCTGTTGGTCAATACTTGAAGTTGTGGACAGAGATAGAAGTGTTGTAAACTTTAACTCCCCAACAACAAAGAATAATCCACTCAGTTTAGGAAACCTAGGACAACTAAGTTACTTAACAATTTTAATAGCCCATTTTCACACCAGAGTGCATATCATAGTTTGTAGTAGAGACATATGTTGTCAAAAGTTCAAACTTCTTGCGTTAGTTATTGCGAGTTTTAGATTTAAGATGGCATTTCCCAAGGCACTTTATTTAAATGAATAGGGCGGATGTACCTTCCGGTGCAGTAATTATGTTTTATGTCGTGTACAGTTCACCATGCTGTGGTGGGGCTGTCCGAATGCACTATACACACATTTTTCTCAACATGAAATGTTCATTACTTTGTTACAGGGCCAGTGTCATCTTCCTTTACATCCAGAAACCACTTTCTTCAGGCCCACCATTATCACAGATCCAGTGGTTTAGGATTGGGCAATATGCTGCTTTAAGGAGTGCTGTTTCTATCCTCTGGCTATACGGAATCTCTCTTTGTGGTCCATTCCGAACAATCTTAATTACGCAGCATTATGATATTGTCATCATTACTGGAATTGGAGCACTTTTTTCAGGTAATCTTTTAACAAACCAAATTATATTTAGCACCCTATTTCCCTGTGAAAGTGAAACATTTCTTTATGCTGACAAAGACACAATGGATCTTGCAGTATTTATTTATTTATTTATTTATTTATTTATTTATTTATTTATTTATTTATTTATTTATTTATTTATTTGACTTCAGCTGTGACGAAGTTAGAGCTCATGGCCCTCTCTTAAACTTAACTACATAAATCATGGATAATACATATGTAAAAGAAAGGTTCTATTCTATTATTTGGAGAACATATAATGAAGAAAGAAAGCAGAGCTCAACAAATAAAATAGAATAAAATAAAAGAAATCCGGAGCGTAAAAGTAAAAAGAAAGAGACAAAGTTGTAATTGAAAAAGTGAAATACAAACTGAAAAGTATTATCATTAGAAAACAATAAGAGGAGATCATTGTCATTTATTGTTAATTCTGATCATTACTACATTGTTCATGATGATGATGCTTGTTATTTAAAGGAGCATGATATCTAGGTCATCAGCCCACATCCAATTGTCTGTGGAGTGCAAACAAGAGGAGACATCATTTACTCCGTTTCACAACTCTCTGTGGATTGTAGGAGAGAGACAGCAAATTGAACTTTTCTTTGAACCATCTATAATAATTATAATAATCCAAGATTTTATTCTTCTTGCCTGGATTACAGGACAATGGCAGTGTTTGTGATGTGCATTTGTCTGTGCAAGAACACCTGTAAATTTTTTTTTTTTTGTAAGTTGCTTTACGTCTCACCGACACAGATAGGTCTCATGGTGACGGTGGGACAGAAAAGAGCTAGGAATGGGAACGAAGTGGCCATGGTGGCCTTAATTATGATACAGCCCCAGCATTTCCCTTGTATTAAAATTGGAAACCACGGGAAACCTTCAGGAAGAGCGTCTGGCTGTAAAGCTGGGCCAAATCTAAATCAAGTGCTGACCGCAATAAATTGACAAAAATGTCAGAAGGATGATTGATTGGTTGCTTTTTGTTGTTTAAAGGGGCCTAACTTCGAGGTCATCGGCCCCTAGGTCAGAAAGAGAAAGAAGAAAAAAAGAAAATTCCTCTACTGAGTTCAGTACAGTGAAACCTCATTAGTGCATTCCTCATTAACACGTTTTCCCACTTAGCACATCGTAAATTCAAAGTCCAGATTCTCATAATATTAAACCTATATAAAAATATCTCACTTATCACGTCACAAATTTTCACTATTACCGCTTAGTATGATCACATTTTTCCTAGACCTGAAAATGTTATTTGGCATCTCTTGTGAAAGGAACATGAGTTTCAACTCAGGTATGAGCCCTCACCACAAATAGTGATAACGGGCAAAGGCCCTGATTCCTGAATTTTACAGGATAAGTTGCACCTTTGGGGAGCAAGCCATTAGCCTCAGGAATGCTCCGTTTTGTTTGCCGGTTAGCAGTAATATTGCTGAAGAAAGTACTAAGCTTGTTTGTGCTTTGCATTCCATTCAGAAATTAGAAATATTATTTTGTGTTGAGTGGTACAGTGGGTGTAGCAAATATTTGACGCATGATAGCCTACATCTGGATTGGGAACATAATCATGTGAAGCTGACCAGTGTGATACATAGTTGTTTTGTGACAGCCTAGTTATGGATACGGTAAGGTCATGAAATTCTCTACTAATAAAGACAAAATTAAAATCTGTCAGGAAGTGGACTGGCATCCGCATCTTATATCGCGCAAAGGTGGTACGAACGTTGAAACTCGTTGAAACACTTTCGACACAATGGCTTGAGTTGGTCTTAATTTTGTTGGATTCTAAATGGCTTCCAAAGTCATTCTCTCGCAGTTGCACATGTTCAAGTGTAACGTCCAATTCATTGTCTAAGAGTGTGACCAGAAAATAATGTTTAACAACCCACTGGTCCAAAATAAAAAGTTTCTACTAACATTTGTTTTACAAAGAGTGTGATCTGCAATAATACTTTGATATTTTTATGGGCCCCCAATAGAAATGTTTTCATATTTATTCTCTCTTGTTTTTCACATCTTCAGTGCACTGTTCTTATTTGATAAGCCCCACGGAAAAGGTTTTCATTTTTGTTCTCCCATGCTTTTCAAGCCTTTATTACTCTCTTCTCATCTTTAGAAATGGTAAATATAGTTTTCATTTTACCGACAAATACATGACATAAAATATCCTCATGTCAGAAAAACTTGTATCTAGTGTTTCCAGATCCCTGTTGGATAGCTTTTGTCTGTGCATTCAGTAGTACGTTTTCTCACTTAACACATTCTTTTTCCTTGTCCCCTGCAGAAAGGTCTTTACGAGGTTTTCCTGTATATTGAGAAGATATTAGAATTAGGGCCTAGGAAAATGGAACATACCCGGAGGGAAGTGAGGTGAACCAAGCTTAGGGAGTTTACCATCTGTAAATTCGTCTGTCATTTATTCTAACTCATCAAAAGAGAAACATAACGATGCAGCAAAATATTTACAAACACAAAACTGCTGAAGCACCTTACAGCAATTATACACACCAATAAACCTCTATTGGCCTCATATGATTAATGATTTATAACAGAACGGAACATATTTTACCAAAAGTAAGTACCAAATGAATGTAGTACGAAATATATATACAAAATACTAAGAAGGAATGGCCTTCATCTGACCCTAGGCCCTGGGCTAGGAGCCCGGCACATGCACACAGCACAGCACACACAGAAAGCACAACACTTACCCAATCACACGCCCATTCGCTGCCACAAGCATTAACTTTTCACTCAACATACACTCACGACTAACACTCCCAATGCTCGCGGCCCAGCAGCTTGGGTTCGAAAGGAACCCCGAAGTTGATGCTCTGATCAAGCGAAAAATAATAATAATTCTCAACTGCTGGACACAACCAACCACCTAGACTACTCTTGGGAAGGGAAGGGGAAGAATAGGAGAGGGAACAACCAATGTCAAAACAGAAAATAACATACCAATAAGATTATGCTCAAATCATAGCGCAGGTGCACTTCAAGTAGTCTGTAAGCATCTTTGAGTCTTAGAGAATAATTCAAACATAGTTTCTTCTTATACAATTTTTTAAATAACTATTGAAAAACACATCTGTGGCAACATGCATTATAATTAATTAGCAACATTCTTACTTTGTAAGTTGCTACTTTTTATTTCCTTGTCCAGCTCCCTGGCTGAGTGGTCACCATTTTTGCTTTTGATCCTCGGGGCCCTCAGTTCTATTCCCAGCCGGGTCAAGGGATTTTAATCTTCTTCATCACCGCCCCTTCTGCCTCTTGACGTCGGGCCTACCAACAATCTTTGCTACTCGGTTCTGTTCCATGCCAGTTGCCTTACTTCAGTTAGGTCTTTTCTTCGGTACTGTGTAATTTCACTCACCATCTGATCCCAATCCATCCGTGGGCATCCTTTTCTTCCGGTTCCCGCACGTCTTCCCCCTGTGAGTGGGGGCAAGAGAATAACCCCCTACCTGTTGTAAAAGGTGACTGAAAGGGGCCCCAGGGGCTTTCGACTTGGAAGTGTAGATTGGCGACCGCAGGGCCCTTAGTTGAGTCCTGGTATTGCTTTCACTTAATTGTGTCAGGCTCCTCACTTTCATATATTCCGTCCAACCTCCCTTGGTCAACATTTGTTCTTTTCCGACCCAGACGGTATTAGGTTGTGAGGCCCTTGCCCATGTACTGGATGACCATACCATTTAGGTGACTTCTTGTCAATATCATCCACTACAAATGTCACCCCAAGCTCTTCTCTTTCAGTTTTGTTCCATATCCATTACCTTCTAGTCTTGTTGACAACTCAACGTAGGTATTTAATTTCTGAGCTTGTTACTCTGCTGTCGTGCTTCTTTCCTCTACTCCAAGTCTGTGGAGGAACACAGTCTTATAGATGTGAAGCTTGATCTTTTGTGACACTTCTTTCTTGCTGACTAAGCTCTGATTCAGCTGGTAACAGATGGCATTGACTTTCTGAACTCTGTTAATGATTACACATTCGATCTTAGCATATTCAGAAATTACTGTGCCCAGTTAGTTGTAAGAAGTGACGTGCTCCCTTCCAAAGTTGATGTTGAAATCTTCTTGCTTGCCTCCGACCTTCAACATTTTGCTCTTAAAGATATTAACCTGCATACCTCGTTTTTCAGTTAGTGTAGTTGCCCACTCTATTACTGCCTCATGTAAATCTTGCAGATTGCTGTTAATGAAGACAATGTCATCTGCTTAGACCAAGTTCTGCAGGTACACTGGGCATAACTACCAGTTGCCAACTTTAAATTTCTTTGTTCTTTTATATTGCTTTATCACTTGGTGTATGAAAATGATGAATAACAGAAGACTTAGTTTATCTCCTTGTTTCATGCCCTTTTCTGCTCTGAAGGTTTTACTTTTCTGTCCATTAATCCTCACCATTCCAGGAACATCCTTATAGATACTCAGAATTACTCTAACAATCTTATTTGGAGCTTGGAGATTCTGAGGGGCTTTCCATGTATCTTCCTTAGGCACAGAATAAAATGCTGCAGCAAGATCTAATAATGCCAAGTATACCTCCTTTCCTTGGCTGTTCATCTTTTCTGTCAACATTCAAATGCAACTGATATGGTCTTGAGTTGGTTGTCCAATTTGAAAAACAGCTTGTTCTTTCTTTAGCTCTTGTTTAACATATTGCCGTAGATGCTTTTCAGCAATCCTTGTGTACAATTTGAACACTACACGGGAGAGGCATATGGCATGATAGTTTTGTCATTTGGTTGTGCTTCCCTTCTTATGTATGTGGCAATGATATTATGCTCCTGTGCACTTGGTATTTCCTCCTCTTTCCAGGCTAATTGGAACGAAGCTTCAGCCATTTCAAGGTCTTTGCTTCACCATATTTAATAATTTCTGGTGTTACATCATCAGGACCTCATGCTTTTCCCATTCTCATACTTCGTACAGCCTCTGGTACTTCAGCTTCTGCAATATCATTGCCTGTTTCTTCAGGTCTTGTGTAATTATTATCTGAACAGTCAGCTTTTCATCTTTAAGTACTACCATATAATAATCCTCCCAGGCTTTGAGCATCTCTTCTCTTTTAGTGACTAGCTTCCGATTCTCTGTTTCAGTGTTTCTGATATTTTCTTTCCTTGTTTCCTTCTAAGGTTTCTCATCAGAGTCCAGAATCTTGTTACCTCTGAAGTCATTTTCTATTTCATTTCCAAATTTTTCCCATGCTGCTTGTTTGCCTTGCCTTGGCTCCACATAGACCTCCCAATAATAGTATTTCTTTGAATCGTCTTTCTTTTTTATCAGTTTCATTCCACCATCTTGCCTGTTTTTGCATTCCACCTACCACTCTTGTGCCACAGTCTTTTTCCCGCTGTCTGTAGTATAGTATCTTTAAATGCTTTCCACACTGCCTCTACATTGTTCATATCTGTAGTTCTTCCTGTCGTCTCCAGTCTATTATTTACTTCAGGTGCGTACAGTTCTCTCTTTTCTTCGTTCTTTAACTTTTAAGCATTTATTCTGGAGTACCTTTTTTCTTTCCCCCCACCTTTAGTGTCCTAACTGTGTTTTTATGACCAGTAATTTGTGCTGTGTTCCGACTTCTTCACTGCAAAATACTTGCACATCTTCTATAGCATAATGTTTAGATGATGTATACGTGAAATAATCTATTGCACTGTGTACTCCCCTCTCGTCTGCAACAAGTGTTATTTTTCATATGTGTGGAAAGAAAGTGTTTACAATCATAAACATGTTGTCAATGCAGAATTCTACCATTCTGTTACCATTTCTGTCTTGTGTACTTTCAAATCCGTAATTTTTCTCATTCAACAACAACAACAACAACAAAAAAAGCTGCATCATTACCAATCTGAGCATTCCAAACTTCCATTACTACAATATGGTAATTATTGTCTCTTGCTTTGTCCGGTGTTCGTCAAAGTGCTGTAGAATTTATTCTTTCCAAGTTCTTCCTCAGTTGGAGTATATATCTGGATCCATGAGACTCTCCCCTCCATGTGTATGCGAGGATCTTCAAACGGCAGAAGTATTCAGTCAGCAGTATGTAAAGATTGTTGGTTACAAGGATAATGTCCAGATAGGGGATGTGAGTAACACTAAAGAAGTATTAAAATTTACCTATGATAACAATGACATTTACAGTAAGATACGACAGGTGAAAACTAGAAAAGCAGCTGGAATTGATAAGATTTCTGGGGATATACTAAACGCAATGGATTGGGATATAGTACCATATCTGAGATACTTATTTGATTATTGTTTGGTTGAAGGAGCTATACCAAATGAATGGAGAGTTGCTATAGTAGCCCCTGTGTATAAAGGAAAGGGTGATAGACATAAAGCTGAAAATTACAGGCCAGTCAGTTTGACTTGCATTGTATGTGAGCTTTGGTAAAGCATTCTTTCTGATTATATTAGCCATGTTTGTGAAATTAATAACTGGTTTGACAGAAGGCAGTTTGGGTTTAGGAAAGGTTATTCGACTGAAGCTCAGCTTGTAGAATTTCAGCAAGATATAGCAGATATCATTGATTCAGGAGGCCAAATGGACTGTATTGCGATTGACCTATCTAAGGCATTTGATAGGGTAGATCATGGAAGACCACTGGCAAAAATGTGTGCAATTGGACTAGAAAAAAGAGTGACTGAATGGGTGGCTATATTTCTAAAAAATAGAACTCAGAGAATTAGAGTAGGCGGAGCTTTATCTGACCCTGTAATAATTAAGAATAGAATTTCTCAAGGCAGTATTATTGGACCTTTATGTTTTCTTATATATATCAATGATATGTGTAAAGAAGTGGAATCAGAGATAAGGCTGTTTGCAGATGATGTTATTCTGTACAGAGTAATAAATAAGTTACAAGATTGTGAGCAGCTGCAGGGTGACCTCGATAGTGTTGTGAGATGGACGGTGGACAATGGTATGATAAATGGGGTTAAAAGTCAGGTTGTGAGTTTCACAAATAGGAAAAGTCCTCTCAGTTTTAATTACTGCGTTGATGGAGTGAAAGTTCCTTTTGGGGATCGTTGTAAGTACCTAGGTGTTAATATAAGAAAAGACCTTCATTGGGGTAATCACATAAATGGGATTGTAAATAAAGGGTACAGATCTCTGCACATGGTTATGAGGGTATTTAGGGGTTGTAGTAAGGATGTAATGGAGAGTGCATATAAGTCTCTGGTAAGACCCCAACTAGAGTATGGTTCTAGTGTATGGAACCTTCACCAGGATAACTTGACTCAAGAACTGGAAAAAAATCCAAAGAAAAGCAGCTCGATTTGTTCTGGGTGATTTCTGACAAAAGAGTAGCGTTACAAAAATGTTGCAAAGTTTGGGCTGGGAAGATTTGGGAGAAAGGAGACGAGCTGCTCGATTAAATGGTATGTTCCAAGCTGTCAGAGGAGAGATGGTGGGGGAGGACATCAGTAGACGAATAAGTTTGAGTGGCATCTTTAAAAGTAGGAAAGATCACAATATGAAGATAAAGTTGGAATTCAAGAGGACAAATTGGGACAAATATTCGTTTATATGAAGGGGAGTTAGGGATTGGTTAACTTACCAAGGGAAATGTTCAATAATTTTCCAATTTCTTTGCGACCATTTAAAAAAAGACTAGGAAAACAACAAATAGGGAATCTGCCACCTGGGCGACCGCCCTAAATGCAGATCAGTAGTGATTGATTGATTGATTGATTGATTGAATTGAAGGTCTATTCTTATAATTCTGGAGCTTACAGCTTCCCTTAATATTACTTTAGTGCTCAGGGCTTCATTTAGAATGATGGCAACTCCTCCTGTGGCTCTCCGATCTCTGCTTACTCCAGAATACTTCAGAGTATATCCTTTGTCTAGCTGAAGATCTCATTCCCTTTCGTTTTAGTCTTGGTAATTCCCAATATCTGAAAATTATACTTGTCCATTTCATGTACTATTTCAGTTTCTTTTCCTGTCAGTGATATGATATTCCATGTACCGATTCTCATCGTCCTATTCTGGCTGGGTCATTGTCTTGAAATCTGTCTGGTTTCTCCTTCGTGTCTCTGAATGATTTAATTTTACTCATGTGGGTTATTAGCCCTGTGATGAGCCTGTCTAGTGGAGGGCCTGCCTTCTTTCAGCCTCTGGACTTGCTGGAACTGTACTTTCAGGGAGGTCACCCTAACCACAAGGCAGTGGATGTCTGTTTTTCCGCCGCCTCAGCCACTGGACATTAGTCTCTTCTGCCTTCAGAGCCGTTGACCAGTTGTCCTTTTACTAGAGCCCTGTTTGCCATAATTTTTCAGGGTTCCTGTTGGGCCTTCACAACTACGGTAGCAGTCTGTGGGCACACTGGACTTCACCCATACAGGCGATCCCTTACTTCATGCCCGCCCCCCATGGCATGGACAAGGGGCGATTTATGGCAAATGTATTTCAATTGAAAATGGTTAATTCCCTAGGTTAAATATATTTTTTGAAAAGTACGCCATTGAAATAGTACGGTAACATATTACATTGTGATCAGTTGCTTTGTTTTCTATCATTAAGAAATATTTACAATTCTCCTTCTGCAAGGCAAGTAAAACATCCTGTTATGTAAGCGGTGGGCTGTGACATCACCATCCAGTACCGCATGAAGCTCTAACAACCATTGTGCATCAGCTGTTACTAAAAGCCTAATGTTTATTATTTGTGATCGCAAATAACTTCAAAATGACAGGAGAAGTGTTCAAAAAAGCACAGACAATCTACCATGTGTGATTTCCATCATTCTTGCAAAATAGTGACTGTTTTGTAAATGTAGAAATTTGTGGATCAAAAGCAAATTAGTCAGTGGCATCTTTTTAATATAACTCATAGTATTAAGATAGCAAGGAATGTAAATAGAAATCACTTAAAATCACCTTTGCAATTTATTTCTAGTATGGTTCCCATATTAGAAAATACATTACATTTTCAGGCTTCGAACATTACTAATGTAACAATTCGGACTTCAGTACTAAACACAAAAATATGGCTAGCATTATAGTACTATAGTTCTATAACCTATCATTCCTGAAAGATATAGGTTCATTAACCAGGATGAGTTGGTCAGATGGTTGAGGTGCTGGCCTTCTGACCCAAACTTGGCATGCAATCCTGGCTCAGTCTGGTGGTACTTGAAGGTATTGAAATGAGTCAGCCTCATGTTGGTAGATTTACTTGAACCTCCTTCGTGCTAGGGATTGGGTCTTGCAATTGTTCGCCATGAATGAGGAATTCCCAGTAAGCGCGAGTCATAAGCTCGCATTGATTATGTCCCTGCCCTTTGTACACACTGCCCGTCGCTACTACCGATTGAATGATTTAGTGAGGACTTCGGACCGGTGCGCGGGATCTGCTTCGCGCAGTTTCCGATGTGGCTGGAAAGATGACCAAATTTGAGTATTTAGAGGAAGTAAAAGTCGTAACAAGGTTTCCGTAGTGAACCTGCGGAAGGATCATTACCGAAATTGTTTTATCAAAAAACATTTCGAGAAGGAGGAATCGGACGGCACGCACGGTCCTCTCCACCGGCGAGGCTCCCTCGAGGAGTGAGTCTCCTGCCGAGCGCGCTGTTGCGAGCTCAGGCGAGTCCTGTACGTACTCTGTAAGCGGCGGCCCCGTCCGTCCCCGACAGCGGGAGTGTCGCGGTCCGCGTGGCCGTGTCTCTTACGATGCAGGAGAACTCCTGCGGGACTAAATTCCAGCACATCGGTGTCTCTGTAAACTGTAAAAGTAGTTAGTGGGACATAAAGCAAATAACATTATTATTATTATTATTATTATTATTATTATTATTATTATTATTATTATTATTACGGGGTTACCCGTGGACCGGCAGAGGTGAAAGAAGGTGCGGGCTGGAATGGGTCTAACTACAAGTCCGAAAGATGAATTCAAAATTTAAATAAAGGTTATATTTTCAACAGATAACAAGATTTAACAATTAACAATACCAAAACATTAACAATCTTTCACTAGGTGCGATTGCAATAACATATCAGGTACCATGACAAAGTTTTTACAAGGTCAGTACATCCAAAATTTAGTAATCCGGGCTTCCAGCCCCTCGCTTAGCATTTCTTGAGCTCACGGCTCCCAGTTACAAAAGGTACAAAGGTTCAGGGGCAGAAAACCCCAAGTTCACGGAGCACTTGTTCCCACCAACAACATACCTGGTCTCTAAGAGGCACACCTTGTAAGTACAAAATTTTAAGGAAAGAGCTATTAGGCTCTCAAATTCTCAGCATCAAAAATTTACAACACTCTGGCCTTCTATGACGCAATTTTATAATTTGAAACAGGGGTATCTCGTACCCAACCTACAAGGGCCTTCGTGGAGAAAGAACAGATTAATAAAATGGCCCAAAATAACAAGATGAATGGAAGCGTGTACTTTCACTCCTACATGAACACTTTTTAAAACCTAAGGGGCACTAGGCCGATTAAACAGGGGCTATTCGCACCACTAGGGAGGTGACTCGTATAAGAAAATTTTAATACATTAAGAATAGAAAATCGGTTATGAAAACGTAGTCACCTTCAATCAAAAATGAAGGGGAACTCGAGAGGGTAAAGCACTCTCTATCCCCGATTTACAGTTAAAGACTTTTGAAGTTTTTACACTAAACAGAAGAAGGGTACATTTAGAAACAAAGTTACATGTTTAAAGATTCGGACCTTCCCCTCGGGCTAAACAGGCGAAGAAAGCAATAAAGAAAGATGTTATGTGGCCATTATCTTGATGGAGAACTGCTGCCTGGTGAAGGAGGCGCCTACCCGCCTCCTGCTTTACACCCGCACTCTCAGAAATACGACGATGAAGTGGCCAAGAGGCGTGAAAAGCCACGGTATTTAAACCCTCAGGGAAGATTCGAGATCTTTCATGAATCATTAAGACACACCCACATAAATTTTATTGGCTGATACAAAAATGGAGAAGAAACACAGGATAGGTTAGAAATTAATTACAAAAATTCGGGATTGGCTAAATTCAAAACTGGCGAAAAGGAGGGAAATATTGCCAACCCAGAAATAAATGAACATCACTTAGTTACCGGAAACATAGAGATACAAAACTTCTTCAGAAAAGTTCTTTCACTTCGCACCAGGGTGCAGGATCCTAGGTTTTAGTAGTGACACCTTGAGACAAAAGTTCAAATTCATTACATTATCAGTTGCACATTTTTATCAGTAGGAGAGTACTATTAGGCGCAGAATTAGAATGCGCGGGATAGTGGTGTATTACCCGGTACAATTATTATTATTATTATTATTATTATTATTATTATTATTATTATTATTGTTATTATTATTATTATTGTTATTATTGTTGTTGTTGTTGTACCGGGAGGTACAAACCAACGCCACGCAATTAAATCTAGCACCTAAAAGAACTCCTCTACTGGAGAAACCGTGAACTTGAAACTAGACCTACTGAAAACTTTACTCACAAGATGTCACCACTAATATATGATATAATTTTGTTATTGTGAAGTTTCCTGAACTGACTGTATTTCTACTTGTTTTGTTTGACATTCATCAAGAAGTTTGTACTTTCTCTCATAGATGACACTACTAAAAAACTTTGATCATGCACCCTGGTGCAAAGTGAAAGAACTTTTGATTTAAAGAAGTTTTGTATTAAGTTTTTTTAATTGATTGATGTTCATTTATTTTTGGGTGAGCAATATTTATCTTTTCTTTCCACCAGTTTTGAATCTAGCCAATCCCTAATTTCTGTAATTTATTTTCCACCTATCATAGGCTTCTTCCTCGATTCTGAGTGTTACTTTTGAATTTAACCAATAAAATTCTGTGGGTGTGTCTTGATTATTCAAAAATGATCTCAAACTTTCCCCAAGGTTTTATAAACTACGGCATTTCTTGTCTCTTGGCCATTTGATCGTCATCTTAGTGAGTGTGTGTGTGTGTGTCAAGCAGGAGGCGGGCGGCGCCTCTTTCATCAGGCAGCATTTCTTCAGCAAGGTAATGGCCACCTAACATCTTACTTTCTTGCTAGCTCCGCAGTCTAACCCAAGGGAAAGGTCCGACTCATTAACTATGTAACCTACTTTTCTAAAAATGTAACTTTCTGCCGTCTAATGTAAAAACTTCATAAAATCTTTAACTGTAAATCGAGGATAGAGAGTGATGTACCCTCTCGAACTCCCCTTCATATTGGTTTGAGGTGAGTACGTTTTGTAACGGTTTTTCTTCCTTTCTGTAATGTCTTAATTTATTCTTATACGAGTCACCTCCATAGTTTGGGAATAGCCCCTGTTTCATCGGCCTAGTGCCCTTTAGGTTTTAAGAATTAATTTCTAGGAGTGCAAGCATACGCCTCCATTCAATTTGTGTTTCAGGCCATTTACTTAACCTGATTTTTTCCGCAACGGCCCAGTAGGTTGGGTACTAGATACCTCTGTTTCAAATTTGTAAGTTGTGCCTTGATGGCGAGTGATTGTAATTTTCTGATATTGCCTTAAATAGGCTTGGAAAACTGAGAGCACGTCAGCTCTTTTCTAGTGTTGTAAAAGTGCCTCTGGGAGGCTTGATATTGAGAGTTGGGAGCAAGCGCTCCATGTATTAAGGGATTTCTTCCCTTGAGTAAATTTGTGCTTTTTGTAAATTTGAGCTAGGAGCTCAAGAACTGTAATGCAAGGGGCTTGAAGCCCAGTTTTTTTTTTTTTAAAACAGTTACTAAACTTTGGGATTTCTTGTCTTGTCTAGAATTTGTCAGTGTACCTGACATTTCTTTGTTATGAAAATTTTGTTATTTAAGAAATTATAACCTTCAGTTTGAGTTTTATATTTTTCTTGACATTTTAGTTAGACCCATTCACCTCTGCTGGTCCACGGGTAACCCCGTAACAACAATATCAATCCTCCCAGAGGTACTTTTATACACTTGAAAGAGAGCTAAAGTGCTCTCAGTCTTTCAAGCCTGCTCAAGGCAACATAACATGAAAACACCATAATCACTGGCCTTACAAGGCACTATTTACATTTAGAAATTTTATTACACATAGGTATCTAGTACCCAACCCACAGGGCCTTAGTAAAAATGTACAGGTTAAATAAATGTACAACATGAATGGAGTCAAAGATTGAGCTCCAAGAAATGTTAAGACCTATAGGGTACTTGGCCGATGAAACAGGGGCTAATCCCAAACTACTGAGGTAGCGCGGATGGAGATAACTTTAATACATTGCAGAAACAAATGTGGCACCTCAAACCAAGATGAAGGGGAGCTCGAGACGGTATATCACTCTCTATCCCCGATTTACAGTTAAGGATTTTATGAAGTTTTTACATTAGCCGGCAGAAAGTTACATTTTTTGAAAAGTAGGTTACATAGTTAATGAGTCGGACCTTTCCCTCTGGTTAAACTGTGGAGCTAGCAAGAAAGTAAGATGTTATGTGGCCATTACCTTGCTGAAGAACTTCTGCCTGATAAAAGAGGTGCCTCCTGCTTGACGCACACACTAGGTTAGATGACAATCAATTGGCCAAGAGACGTGAAAATCCACAGTTTATAAACCCTCGGGGAAGGTTCGAGACCTTTCACGAATAAACCAGCCACACCCTCTCAATTTATTGGTGGATTTAAAAGTTACACACAAAATCGAAGAATAAGGCAGTGATAAGTTGAAAATTAATTACAGAAATTTGGGATTGGCTAGATTCAAAATTAGCGGAAAGGAAAGATCAATATTGCCAGCCCAAAAATAAATGAATATCATTTAGTAAAAAAAACTTATGAATACAAAACTTCTTTAAATCAAAAGTTCTTTCACTTCTCACCAGGGTGCATGATCATAGTTTTTAGCAGTGACATCTGTTGAAGAAAGTTCAAACTTCTTGATGAATGGCAAACAAAACAAGTAGAAATCCACACAGTACGGGAAACTTCACAATAACAAAATTATATCAGATTTTAGTGGTGACGTCTTCAGAGTAAAGTCCTAACCTGTTGTATTATTGGTTTCACCTTTGGTAGATAGAGGAGTTCTTTTAGGCACTCATTTGAACGCGCGGTGTAGAGGTATACCTCCCGGTACAATTATTATTATTATTGTAACAGAGTTATCCGTGGAAGTCAGAGGTGAAAGAAGGTGCGGGCTGGAATGGGTCTAACTACAAGTCCAAAAGATGAATTTAAAATTTAAGTAAAGGTTATATTTGCAATAGACAACAAGAGTTAACAAAAGTTTACATAGAATTTGAAAACTTAACAAGTCAATCCGGTATAAGACCAGAAAAGCACGGATTTAGATACAAATTAATGATATGGGCTTCAAGCCCCACCTTTTACAATCTCTGAGCTCTCAGCTCACAACCACAAAATACCAAAGGGCAGAAAACCCTTAATTACATGGAGCATTAGCTCCCAACTTTACATCTCAAGCCTCTCTAAGGCACTTTTACCAAAACACCATAAAGAGCTGACCCGCTCTCAATCTTTCAAGCCTATAATGGCAATAACAGACTTTTACACAAACTGCCATCAATGCAGAATGAAGAAACAGGGGTATCTCGTACCCAATCTACTGGGCCTTAGTGTGCAAAACTAGGTTAATTTAAACGGCCCAAAACAAAAAGGATGGAGGCGTGAATTTGCACTCCTAAATTTACATTTTAAAACCTAAGTGGCTCTAGGCCAATACACAGGGGCTAATCCCAATCTAGGGAGGTGATTCGTATGAGAAAACTTTAATACATTAAGGAAGAGAAGAAACGGTTACGAAAACGTAGTCACCTCAATTTCAAATGAAGGGGAGCTCGAGAGGGTGAAGCACTCTCTATCCCCAAATTAAAGTTCAAGAAAACGGAAGTTTACCAGGAAAAGGGTTTACATGTTTAATAGTTTATATATTAAAGGTTTCGAACCCTCCCCGAGAGTTAAACGCTGAGCTAGCAAGAGATAAAGATGTTAAAAGGCCATTACCTTGTTGGAGATCTGTTGCCCGAAGAAAGAGGCGCTTCCCGCCCCCTGCTACATATCCACACACAAAGCTAGATGTTACTGAAGTGGCCCGGAGACAAGAAAATCAGCAGTTTTTATACCCTCGTGGAAAATTTGAGACCTTTCATGAATGATAACAACCCGCCCTCAAACTTTTATTGGCTACAGTACACAGTTACATACAAAATTGGAGAAGAAAGCCCCGATTGGCTGAAAATTAATTACAGAAATTCCTGATTGGCTACATTCAAAACAGACGGAAAGAAAGGATTAATATTGCCAACCCACAAATGACAGAACAAAATTTAGTAAAGAGAAAACTTATGAATACAAAATTTCTCCAAGAAGGTTCATTCCTTCACACCAGAGCGCATTATCATAGTTTTTGGTCGAGACATCTGTTTGAGAATGTCCACACTTCTTGATCAATGAAAAACAAAAGCAAATCAAAAACACACATTGACATCTTCTGATAACCAGTAGAGTTAGTTCAGTTTTTAAAGGTCAGAGCTTCTGCTGTAGAGGAGTTTCAATTGGCACAAGATTTGAACTTGCGTCGTAGAGGTGTACCGCCCGGTACAATTATTATTATTATTATTATTATTATTATTATTATTATTATTATTATTATTATTATTATTATGATCAACATCATCATCATCATCATCATCATCATCATCATCATCATCATCATTATTATTATACTGGGGTTACAATTTCCCTGTCCAGTTAGACTGTGTGCTTTCTATAAGGCCATCTATGATGTAACTGAATTGAGTTAATATGATGCAAGATACTTGAGGTTGCAACTGTTAGATGTCTCTACCAGTGGCGGTTCGTGACATTTTACTCTGGCAGGGCTGTGCCGTCATCTCCTCCCCCCCCCCCTCTCCAACGACCCAGTTTTCACTGTCCAGCACCACGATAATTGTAGATGAAATATAATAATAATAATAATAATAATAATAATAATAATAATAATAATAATAATAATAATCCGATGACACTGGCTAAATACTGTATGTATCTTCTTCCGAGGCAGAACGATCACGTAGCGAAAATCAGATAATATCGCGAAGCGGAAAAAAGTAGAAACATAAAGCATCGCAAATCCGGAAGCATTACAATCTACATATCCTTAAAACATCGACAATAAACATATACTTATGTTCACAAAACTACTAAATTCACGACTCGATATACTTTTCAGGTTGAGGTTCAAAACTACAACACATGTAGGGAAGTGAAGTGAAGTGTGAAGACATCTAAGCGAACACCACTAACAAGAAAACTCAACAACTGTATCCGAAAAACAATTCTAGTAGATTACGAAATGTCAGTCAATTGTTATTATAAGTATACAGTTCGTACTTTGATGATGATGATAATGACGGGATGAAGATACACATGAAAATAATACAAGAAAGTAGGTAACGATACCTTAGCTGACTTGCTTGTATACAAAATCCATTCTCCTCTCCTTCTGCTCTGCGAAGTGGTTGATGACACGTTCGTTGAAGTTAGGAACTGCCAACAGCTGTTTCTCGATGGAGCACATAGCAAGCGCGTTAAGTCGGTCTTCCTCCATGGTATTCCTAGTGAACGACTTAATCCTTTTCAGCGTAGAGAAGCACCTTTCATTTTCTGACGTTGTCATGGGAATTGTACAAATAATTCGTAATAACTTAATTGACTCGGGAAGAAGTACTTCCAGGTTGTTATCACAAATGCATGTCAGAAGAGTTAGGGCACCTGAAGCGTTAGCAAAATCACTTCTGCCGTATAAAACTGAGAGTTCATGCCTTAGTTCAATTTGGTTAATAGGGAATAATCTAGCAGCAATTTCAAATTCAGTTTGCGGGAACAGTATCCTATACCTCGGAAATAAACTAGGCTGGAAAAGTTTGGCAACAGACAGATGGTCACTGAACAAAAAACGGTCCTCTATCCCGGATAAAATAACATCGCACACCTCTCTCGCTGCAATCTTTCTATTATCTTCAAACCGTGCGCGTTTCTGACTTGAGCCTGCTGGATTTCCATCAGTGGTGTCTGTGCCATTAAGCCAGTGATGGTCGTAATCGAGAGAGTTTCTGACTCGTTGTACCGATAACTTGAAATCAGATATACTTTTTTGAGCTTTTATACTATCAATTTCGCGGTGCTGAAGCTCGTTGAATAGAAAGTCACAGTGAGGCATAACTTTAGAGAATAGCTCTAGCCAGAATAGAAAATCGGGATCCTTCAGTAGATTCCTTAGGCCTACAGCTTTTCTCACTGTCGAATAGTCATTATTATCATCGGCGATCTTCTCGAGACACTCCGATATTTCATTTCTGTACATAAAAACCGTACTTGCACATCGTGCCTTGAAGTTCCACCTTGTGGCGGCATTTTTTGGGATGCGCCTTTTTACCACTTCGTCCAAAACAGCAGTTCGTTTCGCAGATTTTGAAAAAAATGATGAAAACCCTTCTAAATTACTAAAAAAGATCCTGACCTGCTTATTCTGAGTAGCACATCGCTCAACAATTAAATTTAATTGATGCGCGTAGCAGTGCACAAAATGAGCGTTTTTGTAAACGACCTTGACCCTTGCTTGAACGCCAGTCTGCCTTCCACTCATTACTGAATGGCCGTCGTACGTCTGCGCAATGACTTTGTCCGGAGTTTGGTCCAGCTTAAGTTTTTCCAACTCCTGGAATACTGCAGAGGTAATGCCTTCTGCTGAGTGATTATCAGGCGACACAAAACTAATGAATCTTTCATTTATTTTGCTACCCAGCTCGTACCGTACAACAAAAACGAGTTGAGATAAGGTGGAACAATCGGTGGTTTCATCAACTTGAATTGCCACAAAATTTGTTTGAGAAATTTCTTCCGAAATCATTTGATGACACACGGCATAGATTGAATTCAGAAGCTCGTTCTGTATGGTATTAGATAACCCAACAAATACTCTGTTATTTGCTCTTTCGATATGTTCTTTCAGTGTGCTGTCTAGCTCTGACATTAAATTGACTAAACCTCGAAAAATGCCTGGGTTATCAGACGTGTATGTCTCATCGTGGCCCCTGAGCGCTAGTTCAAACTTCCCACAGAACTTAATAGCATCAATTAATTTACTAAGAATGTATCGATTCTTTGAAACCTGTTCATTTGATTGTTTAATTTTAAGTCTGTATGCACTGTCTAATTGGCATCGAATATCTACTCTACCAAGCATAGCAAATTCAATACCAGCGTTTATATGTTTCTCGCTCATTTTATGCTTTTTCACTTTTTCACCTAGGTGTTTTATGTCTGATACCCCGACTGATGTCCATGGAGCGTCAACGACATTCATTGCTAAACAAGAGTAACAGAAGAACGCATTCCTTATCTCACATCCGCACAGCCAATCAGCCTGCTTATAAAGTGACGGACTGAATTTCCTAGTATATGCATTTTTGTTCTTGTGCAATATTTAAATTCGGTCGAGGAGGCCCTAATTTCTTTAATTCTATCCTATGTTCAAAACTTAAATTTCCGTCACTACTTAAAATACTATTTACAGAATTCATCTTCCTTGTCTTCCTAAATTAAGACTGTAACATTTAGTTTTCAAATGGGCAGGTAAGTACTAAACACACGAATGAAGATATTAAAACGACACTTAAAACTGAAGGTAGAATTTACAATGTTATTTAAACTATTATGGTACCGTAGTTTTATCTACTGGACACTTGCACAGCAACACTACACTACAATGGCATTTAAACACACACACATTAGCCGGCTAACAGCTACTGCAATCACGGCTACTCCTGTTTCACTGATCACAAAGGACAATGACATTCACGAGAACAAATAAACAATGCACGCCAGAATTCCTTTCGGCTTCCTCAAATCTCAAAGCAATGTGACCAACGTACAAATAGTGCCGTCACCTTACGATTAGGTTTTAAATCTTTATTTTAGCTTATTTTTAGAACTGAATTGTTTAAATAGCCAGTCTAATGGAATCCATTGTTTTGTAAACAGTTTTAGAATTAACCTCTAACAACAGTTAACGTAAGACGTGTGAGAAAAGGCCTAGGTACATTGTACAGTGGTTGGCGACGTTGCTACGGGCTCTGCCGGACAGACCAAGTATTAAATGCTCTAAGCATACACCCCGCCTGCACTCTTCCTTCCCCTGACAAGCCCATATCGTCTTCCAAGGCTCCTCCCGCACCCCTCACCCTTGTCAAACTCAAGGAGCTTACTGAGGGCTCTCCTGCCAGCACCCGACCGCCTAATGTCTAAAGAGAAAACATTGTGCTGGACTAAAGAGAAAACATCGTGCTTGCTGAACGGATGCCATGTCTTTGAAAATAAAAAAGCGAAACGTTTACAGCCAAAACAATAAAGATAACATTGTATAACTGAATAACACACTACCATAAGTTAGACTTTGCTACATTGTACATCTCGTTATATAATCAGCTACGGAGTGACATTATGTTACGTGTTTTAGTAAAGGCGGTGGGGCGGCGCCCAAAAGCCCTTCATGCACGAACCGCCACTGGTCTCTACCATCGGCCTAAGTGCCCCCTCTGGCGAAATTAAGGACAATTAATTCGTAAGGGAATTTCAATTTTCAAAGTTGGTTAACCTTGGTTTTTGAAAATTGTTTTGTTCATGAATCAAAGTTTTTAACACTTCTACTGCTTCCTTCTTCCTTAGTTACTAACATACCGGGCAACTTGGCCATATGCTTAGGGTCATGCAGCTGTGAGCTTGCATCGGGGGATAGTTGGTTCAAACCCCACTGTCGGCAGCCCTGAAGATGGTTTTCCATGGTTTCCCATTTTCACACCAGGCAAATGCTGGGGCTGGACCTTAGTGAATGCCACAGCCACTTCCTTCCCATTCCTGGGACTTTGCTATCACATCGTCACCATAAGACCTATATGTGTCCGTGCAATGTAAAGCAAATAGCAAAAAGTAGTTACTAACCAATCAAGAATTTTTGGAATATTTTCTCTAGTCAATTAAAATTGGGGGTGTGTACAGGCATCCAGCCTGTCTGTAAAGAGTTCTGGAAACTTCCCCTCAAAATACTATAAAAACTGGGTGCTTTAAGGCTGTATTGTGAGTAGTAGAGCAATACGGTTTCTAAACCAATGGGAGCTGAATCAGCATTTTCCCATGATGTCGTTGTCCCCTGGCAAGGTCATTGATCCTTTGACGTCACGGTCACGTGGCCATGATGTCATGGACATGTGCTGTTGTTTACAAACAAGACCACATGCTCGTGCTTTGACAGCTGTCATCTTGACACTTTTAACCACGTGCCCGTGTTTTGGCGTGGAATTTGAATAAGTGGACGACCCTATCCTCACTGCTGTTATCTTGATGGGGTTTAACCACATGCTGAGGTATGCAAGAGTACAAGGCTAACCTCAGAGAAAGTTTATGCTTTGTTGATTTTGGAGGGGGGAGGGTAGAGAGGTAGTCCTCTCTTCCAGCCCCCCTTACCAAAATAGGGGATGGGTGAGAGATGTGCTCGCTCTCTCCCTCTCTCTCTCTAGAGGTTCACCTCCTTGGCGATGAGTCCTCTACCAAAAAAATTGCCCTGCCTAAGATGCCAGGGTATGCCGCCACTCTCAAGGCGACTGAGTGTAACTGTCGCATGCATCTATATGTATAGTATCATTGGTTGAGTGGGTGGGGGGGGTGTGCAGATCCGCGAGCAGTGAAGGGTAATGCGATCGCATCGACTGGCGATTGTTGCACACTCTGCTAGAAGAAAATGTAAACTCATGTCAAAATTTTACGATAGTCGATGCGCATCGACTGTGATTGCTGCGCACACTGGTAGAATAAATGTACGCTCATCTCAAAAAACTTTTATTGTCGATGCACGTCATCGACTGGTAATAGGTGCGCTCTCTGGTAAAAGAGAATGTAAGTGCGTCTCAAAATTTTTTGGATGCTGTTGCGCACATCTTGACGGGACTTAGCCACACACCACATGCTTTCGACATGTGTGAGGCGAGGAATTTTCAAAAAGAGAATGACTCTAACCTCACAGCTGTCATCTTAACGGGACTTACAATGAGTGAGACATACAGTTGTAAGTTCGTATTTAGAAGATGATAGGTTTGAGATCTAGGTTGCCTGTGTGTCAATTTCAAATGTTTATTTCCCTCCTCAGCGCGCCGCTCCACATTCACCTAGCATATATTTATAATCAAGGTAAGTAACACATATATTTTAAAATTTATAAGCAAGGTAAGATAACAACAGACCATGTACTGTATGTTCTTAACACGAAAATATATATATGCATTAAAAAAATTGACAGTCATGTCGCCATCTTAAGAGGTCACAGCACCATGCATTTCTGGTCCTCTGTAACAGGATAGAACCTGCACAGTTTGCTTGAGCTCTGTCGTTATGTTTAGACTTGTTCGTAAGGAGGAGGAAGCAGGTCAAGCTGCGACGTCACGTTATTTGTCCGTTGGATGGAGAAGTACAGCCTAAAACATGTCATTAACAAAATAGCGACTAGGATAGGTACAGCTAAAAACAGTTTTTTGCATAATTCATTTCATCTTTTTATCTTCCCTGTGTCAGAAAGGGCATCCAGTAGCCTATCCGTAAAATTAGGACAGACGATGAGGAAGAGGAGGAGAGATGGCATCTATATGTAAAAACTGGGGGTAAGATGATAAGGAGGAGGAGTAAAAGTGCATCTATCCGTAAAACTAGGGGCTAGACGATGAGGAGGAGGCTATTTATCTGTCGGATGGAGACGTAAAGCCTTAAGCAGACCACATGATAACAGAGGTGCACAACTAAGTAAAGATGCGTTTGGGAAAAGGGAGGTGTGATCATACTTATTTGTCTATCAGATGGAGACGTAAAGCCTCCAAGATGGTGTTGGGAAGTGGGGAAACTGGTAAAATGACGTCGGGAAGGGCATCTGACCGTAAAACTAGGCCTCTCCAAGATTGCCACGGGAAGGGCATCTGGCTCTGAAACTATGCGCTCTGAGGATAGTTCTCTCCAAGATGGTGTCAGGATGGGCATCTTGCAAAATAGTGTCTGGAAGGGCATCTGACCGTATTACTAGACCCTGTAAGGTTGGGCCTCTCCAATATGGTGTCTCAAAATCACGTGGTGTGTGGCTGAGTCCCGTGAAGATGACAGCTGTGAGGTTCTGATCATTCACTTTTTCAAAATTCTGCACCTCATACCTGTCAAAAGCATGTGACTAAATCCTGTCAAGATGGCAACTGTAAGGTTAGCGTTGTTCTCTTTTTCAAAATTTTCACGCCTCACACTTTGTCAAAAAGCACGTGGCTAAGTCTCATTAAGATGACAACTGTGAGGTTAGAGTTGTTCTCTTTTTCAAAATTCCGTGTCCAACACTTGACAAAAGCATGTGGCTAAGTCCCGTCAAAATGACAGCTGTAAGGTTAGGGTCGTTTATTTTTTCAAAATTCCACACCTCATACTTGTAGAAAGCATGTGGTGTGTGGCTAAGTCCCATCACGATGACAGCAGTGAGGTTTGGGATGCCCACCTATTCAAATTCCGCACCTCACATCTGTCAAAAGCACGTGATTAGGACCTGTCAAGATAACAGCTGTGAGGTTAGCCATGTTCTCTTATTCAAATTCCACACCAAACAAGTGCATGTGGTCAGAAAGTCAGGTTAGGACCTGTCAAGATGACAGCAGTGAGGTTAGCCATGGTCTCTTATTCAAATTCTGCACCAAACAAGTGCACGTGCTCAAAAAGTGAGTTTAGGACCCATCAAGATGAAAGCTGTCAAAGCACGAGCACATGGTCTTGTTTGTAAACAATAGCACGTGACCATGACGTCATGCTGGGAAATATTTAAACTAATGGAACAGGGAGTGATCACCCTCTGTTGATTCCTATTCATCTTGGTATGGGGTCACTAAAATTTTCTAAACCTCTAAACATTTAACACATTTTTGGTATTTAATATTTTGTTTTTTGTCATCCCTCTGTAGAATAGACTTAGCCTCTGCAACTTTGGGCTATAAGCCCACTTAGGGTTTTAAGAGTTTTCCTAATAGGAGTGAAAGTATTTCGCCTCCTAGTCTTTTGCTCATGGCCGATCATCTTAAACCTTTTCTTTTTACATTAAGGCCATTTAGAATGGGCACTCATTGCCCCTGTTTTTTTGTAATTCTTAATAGACCAGTGTGTAATAAGCTGTTGAGCAGAAGTGACTGTAAAAACATTTGCAGTTTGTCTGGCATAACCTTGTAAGAAACTTCAATCAATCAATCAATCAACCAATCAGTCAATCAATCAATCAATCAATCAATCAATCAATCAATCAATCAATCAATCAATCCTGATCTGCATTTGGGGCAGTCGCCCAGGTGGCAGATTCCCTATCTGTGGTTTTCCTAGCCTTTTCTTAAATGATTGCAAAGAAATTGGAAATTTATTGAACATCTCCCAAGTTATTCCAATCCCTAACTTCCCTACCTACGTATAAACGAATATTTGCCCCAATTTGTCCTCTTGAATTCCAACTTTATCTTCATATTGTGATCTTTCCTACTTTTAAAGACACCATCCAAACTTATTCATCTACTGATGTCCTCCCTCTCCACCTCTCCAATGACAGCTCGGAACACACCACTTAGTCGAGCAGCTCGTCTCCTTTTTCCCAAGTCTTCCCAGCCCAAACTTTGCAACATTTTTGTAACGCTACTCTTTTGTCGGATATCGCCCAGAAAAAATCGAGCTGCTTTCCTTTGGATTTTTTCCAGTTTCTGAATCAAGTTATCCTGGTAAGGGTCCCATACACTGGAACCATACTCTAGTTGGGGTCTCACCAGAGACAAAAATGCTCACTCCTTTACATCCTTACTACAACCCCTAAAACCGCTTAAGTGCGGTCAGTATCCAGTATTCGGGAGATAGTAGCTTCGAACCCCACTGTCGGCAGCCCTGAAAATGGTTTTCCGTGGTTTCCCATTTTCACACCAGGCAAATGCTGGGGCTGTACCTTAATTAAGGCCACGGCCGCTTCCTTCCCACTCCTAGCCCTTTCCTGTCCCATCAATGCTGTAAGACCTATCTGTGTCGGTGCGACGTAAAACAACTAGCAAAAAAAAAAAAAAAACCTAAATACTCTCATAACCATGAGCAGAGATCTGTACTCTTTATTTACAATTCCATTTATGTGATTTCCCCAATGAAGATCTTTCCTCATATTAATACCTCGGTATTTACAATGATCCCCAAAAGGAACTTTCACCCCATCAACGCAGTAATTAAAACTGAGAGGACTTTTCCTATTTGTGAAACTCACAACCTGACTTTTATCCCCGTTTATCATCATACCATTACCTACTGTCCCTCTCACAACATTATCAAGGTCATTTTGCAGTTGCTCACAATCTTGTAACTTATTTATTACTCTGTACAGAATAACATAATCTGCGAAAAGCCTTATCTCTCATTCAACTTCTTTACACATATCATTGATATATATAAGAAAACATAAAGGTCCAATAATACTGCCTTGAGGAATTCCCCTCTTAATTTTTACATGGTCAGATAAAGCTTCGCCTAGTCTAATTCTCTGAGTTCTATTTTCTAGATACAGTGCCATCCAGTCAGTCACTCTTTTGTCAAGTCCAGTTGCACTCATTTTTGCCAGTCTCCCATGATCTACCCTATCAAATGCCTTAGACAGGTCAATTGCGACACAGTCCAATTGACCTCCTGAATCCAGGATATCTGCTATATCTTGCTGGAATCCTACAAGTTGGGCTTCAGTGGAATAACCTTTCCTAAACCCAAACTGCCTTCTGTCAAACCATTTATTAATTTTGCAAACATGTCTTATATAATCAGAAAGAATGCTTTCCAAAAGCTTACATACAATGCATGTCAAACTGACTGGCCTGTAATTTTCAGCTTTATGCCTATCACCCTTTCCTTTATATACAGGGGCTACTATAGCAACTCTCCATTCATTTGGTAAAGTTCCTTCATGCAAACACAAACCGAACAAGTACTTCAGATATGGTACTATATCCCAACCCATTGTCTTTAATAATATTATATCCCCCGAAACCTTATCAATTCCAGCAGCTTTTCTAGTTTTCAACTTTTGTATCTTGCTGTCATAGGTAAATTTTAATGCTTCTTTAGTATTAGTCACCTCCTCTATCTGGACATTATCCTTGTAACCAACAATCTTTACATACTGCTGACTGAATACTTCTGCCTTTTGAAGATACTCGCATACACACTCCCCTTGTTCATTAATTATTCCTGGAATGTGCTTCTTGGAACAGTTTCTGCCTTAAAGTACCTATACATACTCTTCCATTTTTCACTAAAATTAGTATGGCCACCAATTATGATTGCCATCATGTTATTCTTAGCTGACTTCTTTGCTAGATTCAATTTCCTGGTAAGTTCCTTCAATTTCTCCTTACTTCCACAGCCATTTCTAACTCTATTTCTTTCCAACCTGCACCTCCTTGTTAGCCTCTTTATTTCTCTA
Organism: Anabrus simplex; assembly: GCF_040414725.1. NCBI lineage: Eukaryota > Metazoa > Arthropoda > Insecta > Orthoptera > Tettigoniidae > Anabrus > Anabrus simplex. The sequence goes on from NC_090269.1 coordinate 11,526,603, forward strand.
TTATAATAAGGTGGGTCCTTACCATTCCTTACCACCTTTAAAGGTACAAAGCTATTTTCACATTCCTCAACAATTGCTTTAAACGCATCCCAGAGTCTGTTTACATTTTTATTTACTGTTTTCCACCGATCATAGTTACTTATTAAAAACTTCCTCAAGCCTGTTTTATCAGCCATATGGTACTGCCTAACAGTCCTAAATTTAATCTCTTCCTTTCTATCACATTTATTTTTATTTACCACAAAAAACAGCTTCGTGATCACTAATACCATCTCTTATTTTGGTTTCTCTATAGAGCTCATCTGGTTTTACCAGCACCACATCCAGAATATTCTTCCCTCTAGTTGGTTCCATCACTTTCTGAATCAGGTGCCTTTCCCATATTAACTTATTTGCCATTTGTTGGTCATGCTTCCTGTCATTCACATTGCCTTCCCAATTGACATCTGGCAAATTCAGATCTCCCTCTACAATCACTTTCCTTTCCTTATCGTTTCCCACATAGCTGATTATCTTATCAAATGATTCTGAATCAGCATCTGCGCTACCCTTTCCTGGTCTGTACACTCCAAAGACATCAAGTTGCCTATTATCTTTAGAGATGAGTGTTACCCCTGGATTTTCGTGTTTGTGATCTTTAACTTTTTTGTAGCTTACAAATTCTTCTTTCACGAGAATGAATAACCCCCTCCTACCATTCTTGTCCTATCTCTACGGTACACCCTCCAGTTCCGTGAGAAAATTTCTGCATCCATTATATTATTTTTCAGCCATGATTCAACTCCTGTTACAATATCTGGTAAGTATATATCTATTAAATTACTTAATTCTATTCCTTTCTTTACAATACTTCTACAGTTGAGCACTAACAGTTTTATGTCATCCCTACTTGTTTTACAGTTCCCTGTTCCCTTAACACCGCTCCCTAGGCCACCGTGTTTCCCTGATTGTACCTCTCTATAGCCCTTCTAAACAAATTTCCTAACTTATATGGACCACTGCGGTTTAAGTGAAGGCCATCTGAGCGCAGATCACTATCTCCTACCCACCCATTAGGATCTAGAAATTTCACTCCCAGTTTCCCACATACCCACTTCATAGTCTCATTTAAATCCCCAATCACCCTCCAATCAGTATCCCTTCTACACAGTATTCCACTAATAACAATCTCCGCTTTCTTAAAGTTCACCCGTGCTGCATTTACCAGATCTCACACATCTCCAACTATGTTGGTACTTATATCAGCTTGCCTTACGTTGTTGGTACCATCGTGAAACACTACCACCTTCTCCTTCCCCTCCTCCCTCTCTTCTACTTTCCTCAACATCTGCCTCAACCTAATTCCTGGATAACACACTACCCTGGTACCCTTTCCTCCACACACTTTCCCCACGTGTCTAACAATGGAATCCCCCATGACCAGAGCCTCAACCCTACCCACCTCATTTGATCCCCTCCCCTCCTGGTCAGCCCTATCTTTCCTGATAGCTGCAGAAGCTAATTCCTCCTCCCTATTATTTTTTATTCCTACAACACACTAACACGATGAAAATTGCTGTTAATTACTGGAAACGGAGACTAATACACAAGAATTACACAATTCTTAACTGCAGTTAAGTCTACCCTAATTACAACAACAGAATTTTAGTAAGAGAGTTACTACAGATACCACAGAAACGGTACTATACTACACAAATATTTCACAGTAATAGAATAAACACACTACTTTCTAATAAGATGCTAGAATACACTGCTTCTGAAAGGCTGAACTATATTAACTTTTGGAGCTCATACTCCTGGGCTATGTATATTAGTGGAGCAAATATGCTTTTATAAAATAGTGTACCTGTTCAGAGCTATAATGCTCATTCCCTGTATATTATCGTGTGGTTAATTCTCTCTATTTTTTTTACCTGATTTTTGGATTTATTGTCCGCTGTTGTTATTAGAGCTGATGAGTTCATTGTTATTCTATTTATCTGTTATTTATTCCAAATATTCTATCTATCACATTTTAAAGTTAAAAAAAAAAGGGGGGGGAAGAAATGAAATTTCAAAAAATAGTGCTTTAACTTATGCTCTGGTCATTTCCTTGTTTGCCCATTCACCCCGGTACCTTCTTACACCTCCGTGTTCCACAAAATTCTCATGCCAATTATTATAGATTCATTAAATATATCTAGTTAATTTGTCTAGTTTTTCACAAGCTGAGCATATCAAGCAAGAACAGTGTCTTGGTGACATTTTGGTCTCTCAATATAGGAATGTCTTTGGGTGCTGAGATTTTTACACTTAGGCTAATTGATTTGGCATGTATAACCTAAAACTTAGTCTATATTTGAACAATATTTTAATCACCACCATCACTATTATTTGTAGTAATGTATTTTTTAACTGCAGTGTGCAGTTATCTTATTTAATTCATTATAAGTATTATTAATGAGCATAGTTAACTTATAAGACTGTGACCACCCCAACCAACAAGCATTGGTTTTGTAAAGATATAGATTTGTTTTCTCTAAATTTGCATTGTTTTTTCCATGATATACACACTTACTTGCTGTTATATTATAGAGTATTTAGTTGTAACCTAAATTTGTTTACAAGTATAAGCTATTAAATAAATAAATAAATAAATAAATAAATAAATAAATAAATAAATAAATAAATAAATAAATAAATAAATAAATAAATACATACATACATACATACATAAAATAAATAAATAAATAAATAAATAAATAAATAAATAAATAAATAAATAAATAAATAAATAAATAAATAAATAAATAAATAAATAAATACCAAGATTAATTGGTATAATTAGAGCTATCAATTTAGTTCATAAATCCTTTGGTTTATTAATTTGACTTGGATCACCCAAAATTTGGATGAGGTTTGGAGAATACTTTAATAATCAGCATTAACTTATGCACTGTTTATTATTTTCACATTCCAAGATGTAATTGAAGCATTTAATTAAAACACCATAGATTCAAATTTATTTTACTGCTAGAATAGCAGACATGGAACAATGATTAAAAGTTCAAACAAATTCAACTTACATTCACATCAACAAACCCTAGACTTTTTTGATATATCACCATTATTTCTCTGGCTCGACAAAATCTATTTCTTCCTAGTTTTACAGTCCTTTGGTAAATAATTATTTTTGGGGTGGTATGCAATGTATTAGTGCACATGGGAATTATACACCATTTATCACTTTTCTGCCTCACTGTCTGTGCAGGATTCATTACAAGTCCAAAAAATAACACTCAGATTATTACACAGTGTACAGAAATTGAACTTAACTTTACCCGACACTAACATGAACTGTATCCTGTTTCTCAAAGCACACTATGTGTTATTTCGTCTGCTAAATCAGTCTGCCTGGGCGATGACGTCAGACCAATGAGATTGCATACTTGCGTCACGTGATATTTTCATACTTTGATCAGATTTTTATCATGTTTGAAGTTATTACTTCTACATTCTGACCAAATTTTTTAATTCTGCATGAAATTTTGAAGCAGATTAGCACATTTTAAATTAAAACCCCAGATCATGCATGTTCCCCGTTCACACCACACATACCGGTAACACTATTCTTCACCACAACCGTGCCCAGTTTACAATACCACAACAGACAATGCCCACTTTCGTTGGAGGGTCTACTTTACTAAGACTGCACCATGATTTAAATATTGATTCCTCTAGGAAACCTGAAATATTTGTCCTGAATGAGTAAATTCATAATTCAAATATAAATGGTCCATTATTGTTAATTATAAATTTTCCAGCTAACTCATTCGTGATTGCCAGCATTTTGCCCCAGTGTGCCAGTTTTGGCTCATCACTTGGTGACTACCACACCTAGCAAGATGTATGGCTAGTGCATACAATAGAGGACTGACGGACAAAGGTTTTCATTCCCCACCCTAAAGGGGTGGAGCGGGCCTCCTAGAGGGTCACGCCTTCTCTCTGGCCAAGAGATGCGGGTGGGTTGGGGTGATGTCATGGAGGAAGGAGGGGCGTAAATGAAGTGAAGAAGGAGGAGATGGGAGGGGGTTTGGCTTCTTAGCGAAGGGGTTTGCAACTTAATTTTATTTCAGTATTATTTACAAAAGGTTTTTTTCTTTCTTGTTTTTTGTTTGATATATACAAAGGAAGGGCGTACTATATTGTTTTGCATTTTATTTTTTTCTACCCAAATGAATTACATTACACATCAGTTGTTACGTCCACCTTCTCAACATAATCTCCTTGTAACTGTACGCACTTTTGCCATCGATGTGTCAGTCTCTCCAGACCTTCCTGAAACCATTCTTCCAGAGTGCTGTGTACCCGTGCCTTGACAGCCGTATCCAGTTCTGCAAAATCCGCAAAATGGGGACCATGCAGAGGTTTCTTCATGTTCCCGAATAGGTGATGGCACTGTTCGACATTTCTTTGGCAGTGGACCGCCCCTATGCTTCCATTACATCGATTGTTGTTTCGTTTACGGGTCATGAACTTGGCTGGATCTTGCTCATGTCCGTAGGTTTAACCTTAAATTACCCTACACATGTCCCCCGGGTGGTGCTAAGTGAGCAACATCAGAATAAGATGAGACCGAACTGTCGTATACGACCTCCCGGTCAAGGAAAATGGAGAAGAATCATACCTAGAGGCCCTTCTCAGGGCCCTCAAGTTCGTAACATTGGCCCTTCAGTGAAAATATGCCAGCTTAACATCGAGGGCATAAGCAGAGCAAAGTGTGAACACCTAGCAAAGATTCTCAAAGAACACCAGACTCATATCATCCTGCTTCAAGAAACCCACACGGAAAATGACCTCCAGCTGCAATCCAGAGGGAGAATTCCAGGATTTAAATTAGTGTCCGCAGTTAATCACGCAAAGTATGGGATTGCCACCTATGTGAGGAGTGATATTACCCACTATCAAGTCTTGCCATCCTTCTCAGATAATGAAATATTTACTACCTCAATCAAAGTTTGTGATTTGACAGTAGTTAACGTATATAAACCTCCTGGAACTCCCTGGCCGTCTCCACCAATTCCATCTCTGCAAAATCCAAGTATAATTGCAGGCGACTTCAACAGCCATCACACACTATGGGGATACAAAGAGAATGACAGTAATGGGGAAAAGCTCACTGACTGGATGGAAACTGAAAACCTTAAGCTTATCTATGATGCCAAGGATAAGGCTTCCTTCTCTTCTGCACGATGGAACAAAGAATACACCCCGGATCTCTGTTTTGTAACGCAGTCACAACACCCACTCAGCAACATACGACGCACAGTGCTCAACAAATTTCCTCACAGTCAGCACAGACCAATAATTATCCAGTCTGGATTGCTTGTGCCCATCGTTCACTCCTGCCCGAAAAAGAGATGGAATTTTAAAAAAGCCAATTGGGAAGAATTTTCTAAACAGATTGACTCCAACCTGCGATGGATAAGACCTATTCATAGTAACTACAGCAGATTCATCGGTGTGGTTAAAAGTGCAGCAAAACGATGTATCCCAAGAGGATATCGTAAACAATACATCCCCGGCTGGAACGAGGAGAGTGAAAGGCTCTTCAAAGAATTTGAGGCCAATGGTGACCCAGATACAGCTTCGGAACTGTTACAATCCCTAGATGAAAATAGGAAGAGAATTTGGCAAGAAACAGTAGAGTCCCTAGACTTCACTCACTCCAGCAGAGAAGCTTGGAGCCTGATCAGGAAATTGGACACACCAAATAGCAAAATTAGACCGAAAACAAGCATCAGTCTAGACGACATGGCCAAGCATATGATCTGTACCTCAAAGGTCTCAGTTGAAAAGCATCATAGAAGGCATGTAAAGCACCTCCTGAAGGAAAAGAAACATTCGGCTCAACGATCCTCTGAATTCTCTGCCCCATTTCAACTACAAGAAACTAAGCAGGCCTTAGAAAGTCTAAAACCTGGCAAAACGGCAGGCGCTGATGGTATATATCCAGAGTTCCTTCTTCATCTTGGACCAGCTGCTGCTAAATGGCTTACTAACTTCTTCACAAACATACTAGAGACAGGTAACCTACCTTCAGTCTTCAAGAAAACAAAAATAATAGCTGTATTGAAAACATCTAAGGACCCAACAAAAGTTGAGAGTTACCGGCCAATAGCACTACTCAGTGTTACAATGAAGCTTATGGAAAGGCTGATATATAACAGGATTTTTGCTACAATAAACCAGCATATTCCAGTCGAGCAAGCTGGATTTAGACCTGGACGAGGATGTGAAGAACAGGTTTTAGCACTAGTTACCCATATTGAAAATGGATTTGAGAACAAAATGGTAAGCACGGCCGTCTTCTTAGATCTGACAGCTGCATATGACACCGTGTGGCAAGATAAGCTCCTTCTCAAATTTATCAGCATCATCCCTTGTTTGAAACTCTCCACATTACTCGGTAACATGCTGAGTAATAGGTACTTCCAGATTTTTTCCGAAGACTCCAGAAGTAAAGTACATAAGATAAATGGCGGACTCCCTCAGGGCTCTGTATTGGCCCCTCTTCTATTCAACCTGTACACACATGACCTTCCTGTAACTAAATCCAGAAAATTCATCTACGCAGATGACATCGCATTGGTTGCCCAACATCAACGCTTCGATGAGTCTGAGTCGACGCTTACATCAGACTTAAAGATTCTAGACAGTTACTTTTATCACAACAACCTTAGACCAAACCCCAAGAAAACTGTTGTGTCTACCTTCCATTTGCGGAATAGAAGTGCTGGGTACAAACCAACCATACCATTCAAAGGAGAGAATCTACAGTATTGTAGTAACCCAAAATACCTGGGAGTCACCCTGGACAGGTCCTTGACCTACAAGAATCACCTCTATAATGTGTCAGCCAAGATCAAGACCAGAAATAACATCCTCCAAAAGCTGGCAGGTACATCCTGGGGTGCTAATGCCCAAGTCCTGAGATCCACTGCTCTTGCACTCTCTTATTCCGTCGCTGAATATTGCTGCTCTACCTGGCTTAACAGTGCTCACACTGGATTAGTAGACACCCAGCTGAACCAAGCAATGCGTATCATTACAGGATGCATCCGACCAACTAACACACACTGGCTTCCCACCCTAAGCCACATACCACCTCCATCCCTAAGAAGATCACAGTCACTGCTTAACTTGTGGAAGAAAATTGAAAACAATCCTCACCTTCCTATTCATTCTGACATAGCAGCTTCCCCAGCTAAACGACTGAAATCCAGACACCCTTCTTGGCGTACTGCAATGAATTTACAGGACACCTCCTTTAATGTATCGGACGCCTGGAAAGAACAATGGCATCAGCAATCCGCATTACCACATCACCACATCATTGAGAACCCATGCAAGTGCCCAGATGGTTTTTCTCTTCCCAGACGGCAGTGGAGGATGCTAAATCGAATTAGGACCGGCCAAGGTAGATGTGGAGCCACTCTCTTCAAATGGGGATGGAAGACATCACCGCAATGTGACTGCGGACAAGGGGAACAGACAGTGGAACACCTTGCATTTGAGTGTCCTTTGCGTAGTTACAGAGGCTCTATTGAGGACTTAAACTGTGTCTCAAACGAAGCTCTTCTCTGGCTATTAAATTTTGAGATGGAACTTTAGTTACGAGCTTGAGATGGTAGTTGTATATATTGTAAATAATATTGTATTCATCATACGCTAAATAAATAAATAATTGCAAAAGTTCTCTGCACACGTCCATGTGCCTCTGTTTTTTGTCTGCAGACAAGAGTCTAGGCACTCATGTGGAAGATACCTTCACCAACTGTAAGTAGCCGTGCACGATCCGTTGCGGGGTGTTTTGGCTAATTCCCGTGGCTGCCTCCATTTCCGTATATGTAATGCATTTGTTTCCTTGGATGGCCTGTTCAATCCAGGCAATGTTGGCTGGTGTTGACACTGTCACATTCCTTCCAGAACTGGTTCCCAGTTGTAAAGTGTTCTCCGTGACGGCATATGTTCTCCACAAACTGCCACCAAGCGCCGATGAATTCCTGCAGTAGTCACGCCTTCTTTCTATAGGAACCAAGTCGTATAGATGCTGTCCCTGACGATTGCTTTCCATGTTGTCTGCACCTACACTGACAGTGTTGTTATGAAATGGCTATGACGAGTGCATTCGTTGCCCCTGTGCGTGTGCTGCTTCCAAACAGTGGAACAAGACACTAGTTATATATCAACACCTTCAAAAGTGAAATGTGAACCATACCCGGACGTTCAAAAAATAAAGTGTAAAACAATATAGTATGCTCCTCGTACATTAATACATAAATAAGTTCTACTGTTTGACAGTACTTGGGATATTAACATAAATTAAAGAGGGTTATTTTTATAATCATATATGTAGGTCTGAAGTTGAACATAGTTCTGATTATAAATTTTCCCCTTGGTTCCTTCGCCAAGGTGGTCTCTTCTGAAGACAGGGTAGCAAATATGTGAAGAGTGGCATAATATTGTTGGTACACTCACAAGCCTACGTTTAATTTAACAGGATGTAAGTCCATTTGGTGAGTACAAATACTGGAGAGGATGCGGTTCCATGATATAGTTGCTTGAAGTGGGAATGTGTTCATACAAGGGTTTCTAATAGTGTAAAGTTGAAGTGCTGAATTAGGCTAGAATATATGGTTAGAAAGTGAACATTGAATGTTTGATTTGCTGCAGCGTGTAAGTGAGTGAGAACTAAGCGTCTGTTGTAGGGGTGGATATTTAGTAATGCAGTGGTGACAAGGCAAATTAGATCCTCGATAGTAGGTGATCAAAGATGGCTAGGAGATGTAGTTGGATCAATGGTTCTGATAGAGGTTATGAGTTCTGGTTGATTTTGAGGAGGTGTAGGGCGGCGATGGCAGCGGCAAGAATACACTGCGTGATTACCTCCACAGGTATGGCATTGTTGGGACACCTGGGTCTAAAATGATCTTCATTGCAATGTCCACATTTAGGAGTCTTGGCGGTACATTGTATGGTGGTATGATTATTGTAGATGAGACAGCGCTCACACCGGATGGGTAATGGAGGTGGGGCGTGAGATGTTTCCACTTTATGTTGGTGTTTGTGTATGGAGACTCTGCTGGTGGAGACACGGTTGACATCTGCATGCAATGGCAGAAGAATTCTCACCATATGGGTGGGACCCATGGAGTTCTTGACTCTGAATGTCTTCTTGACTGGGATGCCTTTCGCGTGGAGTTCAGAGATTATTGTTTCTTATGTAATAGAGGGGTCAACACCTCATATTACACAGCTGAGAAGGCGGTAGCGGGGTGGGGAGCCCCCCGGTTTGATGGGTTGAGGTGGGAGAGTTGAAAAGGAGTACTTGATTCAAGTTGGTGAGCTCCTATTGCAGTGGTGGTTTGAGTAGTCACGGTGTCTCCATTAACTTGAATAATGACTCCAGTTGTCGCAGGGCAGAGAAAATGGCGTTGGGAGATTGGAACTCGGGGCCAGGGTTGGAGAGTAGAAATGAATGTGTTCCTCAGGGATTAGGTTGGAGCAAACGGGAATGATTGATGGGGTGTCATGTGCCGGATACAAATGAAAGCAATATTTATTCAAAACAATCTTTGAAGGTGTCCACCTTTTCAGTACAATTTATTTTTCTTTACGAATAGAATCTTTACATTAACATCGATTCAGTAAAGATTCTATTTTTAAAGAAAAATAAAATGTGTTGAAAAGGTGGATACCTTCAAAGATTGTTTTGAATAAATATTATATGACAGCTCAATACGGAGCAAGAAAATGAGATTTATTACATGTAATACAGATGAAAGTCCGAGCGGACAAGTGCGCCGCCACCGTCCACGAATGCCATCAATCAGCACATTCCTCCCAATTCTACCCCCACCACCACCACTTGGATGGTGGCAGCGCACTTGTAATGTCTGTCGATGGTGCAGGTTCCAGGTCCAAAGCAAGGCGTCATAGAGCTTGTTCTTCCTCCGGAGGAGACTGTGGAGAAAACCTCTTAAATTGGAATTGAACTCTAGTGTTGTGTCCCAGCGGAGCTGGTATCATGGGAAGAAATCTGGCCTGGTACTGAAGAGCAGCAAAACTAAACATTACGGCCGAGTGATAAACTCCTGTGGCTGATTGACTGAAGTCAGCGGTGGCGATGATAGTGGTGGTGGTGGTGGTGACCGTGGTTGTGGTGGTCATTGCTGTAGCGGTGACTGGACAATAAGGTGAATACATGACGGAGATTGATTTTACTAGAGTCTGAGGAAATATGGTATTGCTAACAATGAGCTCGCCCTGAGATGATGCCTCTCAAATTTTCTTCTGTCCACATGGTCAGAACACTTTATTAATAGGGAATAGCCCTGCGTGCCTGAGTTACGGTGTATAAATGTTGGACAGCGAAGGATGTAGCGAAGGCCACTGTGTAGGCTTCTTGGAGCTAGAGGCAGTGCCAATATGCTACGACAGACTTGTTATCTTTTACAAAAATTGATGCCTGCTAGGCCATCAGATGATATAGATATTAATTCCGAGTAGCCTACGCAGTGACCTCCACTATATGCACAGCCATGCGTCTTGGTAGGTGTGTTAGTTATCAACTGATGAGTCTGGGATGAAACACTGGCAACCAAGAATGAGTTAGCTGGAAAATTTATTGATATTTAGAAATTTCGTGATCTGTATTGAAGTGGGATTACAATAATTGAAATTATTAGAGGTCCTCCTCTTCAAGACAAATACATTAATAAATGTCTTTGTATTAATAAATGTCCGACTCGTTGGCTGAACGGTCAGCGTACTGGCCTTCGGTTCAGAGGGTCCCGGGTTCGATTCCCGGCCGGGTCGGGGATTTTAACCTTAATTGGTTAATTTCAATGGCACGGGGGCTGGGTGTATGTGTTGTCTTCATCATCATTTCATCCTCACCACGACGCGCAGGTCACCTACGGGTGTCAAATAGAAAGACCTGCACCTGGCGAGCCGAACCCTTCCTGGGATATCCCGGCACTAAAAGCCATACGACATTTCATTTTCATTTCATTAATAAATGTCTTTGTATTGAATACATTAATAAATGTCTTTGTATTGAATACATTAATAAATGTCTTTGTATTGAATACATTAATAAATGTCTTTGTATTGAATAGGAGGGCCCCTAATAATTTCAGTTATTGGAAAATTTATAATTTCAAATAACAGACCGTTTATATTGGAACTAAGACTGCACCAGGCTAGCAATTAGTATATGAAATTAAAAATCTATTTTCGTAATTTGCAGTTTGCTTCAATTCATTTACTTTGCTTTCCTATCTAAATATTCATCCAATGTCATGTTACCTCTGTTTTCTTCCAAAGTTTCTGTTCTTTGTTATGTTTGCAGGCCATTAACTGGTGAAAAATTAATGTTTCTTATTTATGGTAGGAGTTCGAGGTCCTGCTGTCATCAGAGGAGCAGCCCTTTTCTTAGCGGCTGTGGTGTCGCTGATATTCCTTGATCATGATGAGGGCCAACAACATCCTGGAGATAGCCATTTGTTTTCTGGAGCTGTGTCATGGCTTGGGCTTGCTGACCATAAGGTACGGATGAGTATGTCCTGATTGTATCTGCAACATTGTGACAGATATGAGGAACGTTCAATATATAATGCAACATGTATTTCTCAGTGAATTTCAGTTTTTAAAAATTGGTATTTTGTTTGGGACATTTTTGGATATTCCTGCTTCGTCTACATTAATTTCCGATTGGTGGCAGCGGTATAACTGTAACAGAGGTCTGTACTGAACAGAGAGCAGTTAGCGAGTTCCTTTTGGCGAAAAAACCAGGGCATCACATAGATGCTTGCAGAATGTCTACGGAGACCTGGCATTGGACAAAAGCTCGGTGAGCCTTCTGCACAACAACGCAAGACTTCACACAAGTCTGCGCACCCATTAAGAGTTCACAAAACTTTAGTGGACTGTTCTTCCTCATCCACCCAACAGCCCAGATCTCATGCCTTCTGACTTCCATCTGTTTGGCCCAATGAAGGATGCACTCCACAGGAAGCACTACGTGGATGATAGGGAAGTTATCGATGCTCTGGTTCTGACATCGAACAGTCGAGTGATACCATGCAGGCATACAGGCCCTCACATTACGGTGGTGTTAAGCCCATAGCATTGAACGGAGATTATGTTGAAAAGTAGGGTATTGTAGCAAAAGAATTGGGGAATAATATGGTGGATTTGAATCCTCAATAAAACCAACCTGCTTTTAGAAAAAAAAAAATGTTGCATTATGCATTGAACTCCCTTTGTACTGTGTGCTTCTATGCAAAAAAAAAAAAAAAAAAAAAAAAAACCAAGAAGTCAATTTCCCTAACAGAACTTTGTAGTGAATGTGATAGTCAGTCTTGAATTGATTGTATACACATTGTGTGTGCACTTCTTTTATTAATTTAAAAATATTTTGGAGTTCAGAAAGAATATTGTGTAAAGCGTATTGTATGAAGTAAAGGATCAAGATGTTGTTGCAAGAGAAGCCTTCAGCGTTAAGGAAGGGAAATGAATGTGTGACACAGTGCTTCAGAACAGTCGTATGTAATATTTTATTTGATCACTGAATAATCAGATTTAGCATTTAAAAACCGGAAGGTAAGGAAATTGGATTTAGGAGCAGTAAATTTTTATTTCCTTTCTCCATCTCTTTTTCCTGTGATGGGATCCTGATCTACATAGCTCAGCAACTAGTTTCATTCTACTCCAAATGTGTGCTGAATGCCAGGGCAGTCCAACTCGTGCCACAGGGTTTGTGGTGCTGTGGTTCTGCCACCAGTCTAATCCGTGGTGAACCAAACCTCACCCTGCTTGATATTTTCCCCTCCCTCCACTGCGGCAGACAGTTATTCAGATTATTGTACAGCTCTTGTAAAGCTGCACTATCAGTTTAATGGTTCTAAGTCGATGCCCCGAACAAATAGCTTTTTTTAAAAAAAAAATCAGTTTAATGGTCAGTACAAAGAAATGGTGGATATTGCACCTGATTTGGAGATTTTCATGACACCATTTTTCAAAATCTGCTGACAAGGCACTAAGTAAATTGCATCTCGAACTGGATTGAGATAAAATAAAGTGTAAGGAAATTCTGTATGTGTGTAATATGGCAAGTTAACGAAAATGGATAAGTTAAAGTATGCTCCATCAACAAGGGGTATAAAGTAAAAAAATAAGTTTTATCAGGTTGTTGCTCATGAAATGTCAAATTTGGTTATGAAACTTCAAACGTCAGCAACTCTGCAAACTTTTGTTGATCAAAATAGACACTGTTAATTATAATACACATGTCATAATGAGATACAAATGCTTCCAGTACTGTTTCATACTAGTCCAACTGTCTAGATATGAAAAATTGCTGAAGCTGTTTTTGACAGTTGCTTCATTGTTTAACCTTTTCTCCACCAATTATCGAAATGTCTGAGAATGCAGTAGGTGATTGACGGGAGATGTGGTGAGCACTGTGGGTAAGGTAGCGAATCATAATATAAGTTACACGGTTGTACCTGATTGTTGGATTTCCAAGTCCCTGATATTGTTAGAGCTGACGAGCTTATTAATATTGTTGTTATTCATTCAAATTTTCTATTTCTCAATTTTTTTAAACTAGAAAAAACTGTACCGGGCGGTACACCTCTACGATGCAAGTTCAAATCTTGCGCCAATTGAAACTCCTCTACAGGAGAAACTCTGAACTTTAAAAATGGAATCAACTGAACTGTTTATCAGAAGATGTCTCTGGGTGTTTTGATTTGCTTTTGTTGATCAAGAAGTGTGGACGTTCTCTAACAGATGTCTCTACTAAAAACTATGGTTATGCACCCTGGTGCGAAGGAATGAACTTTCTTGGAGAAATTTTGTATTCATAAGTTTTGTCTTTACTAAATTTTGTTCTTTCATTTGAGGGTTGGCAATATTAAGCTTCCTTTCTGCCTGTTTTGAATTTAACCAATCCTAAATTTCTGCAATTAATTTCCCACCAATAAGGTGTTTCTTCATCGATTTGTGTATAACCTTTTGCTGTTAGGCAATAAACTTTTGTGGGCGGGACTTAATTATTCATGAAAGGTCTCAAATTTTCCGCGTGGGTATAAAAACTGCTGATTTTCTTGTCTCCGGGCCACTTCAACATCATCTTGCTTAGTGTATAGAAGCATAGCAGGGGGCGGGTAGCGCCTCTTTCTTCGGGCAGCAGCTCTTCAACAAGGTAATGGCCGATTAACATCTTTCTTTCCTCTTTGCTAGCTCAGCAGTTTAACTCGCGGGGAAGGTTCGAAAACCTTTAATATGTAACCTATTTCTTTAAAATGTAAATCCCTTTTCAGTCTATGTAAAAACTACAAATTTCTTCAACTGTAAATCGGGGATAGAGAGTGCTTTACCCTCTCGAGCTCCCCTTCATTTTGAAGTTGAGGTGACTACGTTTTCATAACTGTTTCTTCTCTTCCTTAATGTGTTAAAGTCTTCTCATACAAGTCACCTCCCTAGTTTGGGATTAGCCCCTGTGTAATCAGCCGAGAGCCACTTAGGTTTTAAAATGTGTATTTAGGAGTACAAGTTCACGCCTCCAGTCCTCACTCTACTTTGGGCCAGTAACTTACCCTGTTGTTTTTCTTTCATTGCGAAGGCCCTGTAGGTTGGGTACAAGTTACCCCTGTTTCTTTATAAGTTATGCCTTGATGGCAGTTTAGTGTAATAGTCTATTATGGCCTTTATAGGCTCGAAAGATCGAGAGTGGGTCAGCTCTTTATGGTGTGATGGTAAAAGTGCCTTAGAGAGGCTTGAGATGTGAAGTTGGGAGCAAGTGCTCCATGTAATGAGTTTTCTGCCCTTTGGTAATTTGTGGTTGTGAGCTGAGAGCTCAGACTTTGGGGCTCGTAGCCCAGAATTTGTAATATCCTCTTAACTTGTGCTGTCATTTGTAAAGTTGCATTGTACCTGATTTTTCTTTCTAGTGAAAATTGTTAAATCTTGTTATCAGTTGAAAATATAACCTTTATTTAAATTTTAAAATTCATCTTTCAGACTTGTAGTTAGACCCATTCCAGCCCGCACCTTCTTTCACCTCTGCCTTCCCACGGATAACTCCGTAACAAAAACAAAGAGGAAAAATTTTAAAATTTGTTGTGTTAAGTTCTGTTCTAGTTAATTTCTTGTCCAACCATTCAACCCACACACTTCTTATTCTTCTGTGAACCACGGACTCCCTGTAACAATATTGTTATTTTATTTGAGTCTGCAGAAGATCTGAAGAAATTGCTGAATGGTATGAATAGAGTCTTGGGGAAGGAGTGCAAGATGAGAATAAATAAGTCTGAAACAAAACTAGTGGAGTGCAGTTGAAGGAAGTCAGGCGATGCAGGAAATATAAGACTAGGAAATGAAGTCTTAAAAGTAGTAGATGAATATCGTTACTTGGGTAATAAAATAACTATTGATGGCAGAAGTAAGGAGGACGTAAGATTCAGACTAGCATAAGCAAAGAAGAACTTTGTAAGAAAAGAAATCTGCTCTCTTCAAACATTGATGTAAGAATTAGAAATATGTTTTTAAAGACTTTTATCTGGGGTGTGGCATTGTATGGAAGTGAAGCATGAACAATAACTAGCTCAGAAAGAAGAATAATAGCTTTTGAAATGTGGTGTTATAGAACAATGCTGCAGGTGAGACAGATAGATTGAATCATGAATGAAGAGATACTGAATCAAATTGGTGAGAGGAGATCGATTTGGCTAAATTTCACAAGAAGAAGAGATAGAATGTTAGGACACATCTGAAGACCCCCAGGACTTGTTCAGTTAGTTTTTGAGGGAAGTGTAGGCTATAAGAACAGGAGGAGTAGACCAAGGTATGAATATGACAAGCAGATTAGAACAGATGTAGTAGTTATGTAGAAATTAAAAGGTTAGCACAGGGTAGGGTGGCATGGAGGGCTGCATCAAACCAATCTCTGAACTAATGACCCAAACAGTAACAACATATTTATGCTGTTGAATAATGTTATTTACGATGCCTACATCTACATAAAATTAAAAGCTATCTCTCTTCTTGTTTTAGAATTATTCTGCATTAATGCTACAATTAAAATTGAAATAATAAATAAAGTGGTTCAACCTATTCAATACAAAAGAATAAGAAATGCAGTGATTACATTCTTATTTAATAATAAGTAGAAGTGGTACCGGTTTCGACCCTAGTCCAGGTTAAAACATGAAAAACAATGCATAGGAAAAAGAGAATAAAAGATCAAGTTCACTCCGGATCAGTAGAAGAGGTGAAAATGACGGGGGTAGACACTGTAAAATTCAGAAGAAGTAAAATGTAAGTCACTTAAAAGAAACAGTATGGATGTTATTAAAGTGATAGTTCGGCTGTGTAGATCAATGAATTTCACTTCACTGGATAGTTCGTGGATAGAGACGTTTGGAACAGTGAGATGGTAGGCGATTTTGGGCCTCACACTAGAATTACATTGTGAACTTCTTGTGATAGTGATGATTACTGTTTTGGCGATATTCACGTAAAATTAGACGAGTGCTGAATTCATTATTATTTTACCAAATTTCACTGCATATGTTGAGATCGTATTTGAGTCATGGATTGAGTAGCCACGCGTTATTAAATTTTCATTTCACATTTTATTGGCAAGAAGGGACTTAGTTACATTTCCAGACTTGCGTTCATTCTGTGGCAAGCTTTGTTTCATTTTGTGCTATAGTTTTGACAAGGTTTTAAGCTAAATGTCAGCAATTATGTTTGAAGTTACGATTTTGGCTGATATTATAGAGGATGGGTAGACATCCCACTTTCCGCTCGACGATAGATTTAGGACATTGCGCGTATCATAGGAGTATACAGATGAGTAGACATCCCCGTTTATGCTCAACAATAGATTTAGGATGCTGCGTGTGTGTATATATAGGTGTTATTGTTAGGGTGTGTAGACACTATGTAGGCTCGATGACAGGATTAGGGTGTCGTCTGTATGTAGTCAAGTCTTAGGTTAGGTGTTTTGCAAAGTGACTTGAACTATTGTAGTGTCTGCAGTAGCAGATTAATGCGAAGAGTGTTAGCAATGGAAGATAGGAAAACTTAAAAGGGTCCACCTTTTCAATACAGTTTAATGAATAATGAATGTACAAGTCCACATGATAAAATAAAATACAAAATTACCAAAGGGAAATCTAAGGAAATCTTGCCATTCCCACAATTATGACTACCATTACAAATCCGTCTACCTATGTTTGTCCCAATAAACAAATTACAAGTTATTGATTGAAAAGGTGGACCCTTTTAAGTTTTCCTATCTTCCATTCTCAGTTCAATACGGACAAAAATGAAATTCTTAGGTTTAAATGAGTGTTAGCAAAGTAATATTGATGCCATGTTTCGGCACAATCCTTACCAGCTGGAAGGTGTTTACATAAGAACATGGAACCACTAGTGGCATAACGTGAGGGTTGTCCAGCATGGATACGGAACTAACGAAGATTGATTATTACCGCTGTTTGCCACGCACATTCGAGTTCATTGAACTTTAGTATTTTTAATTTTATTTCTTGACTTAATTATTTTATCATTCAGTTGTCCGATATGCTTTGATAGTGCTGTGTGGACACTTAGCCTATTTATGTGAGACTTGAGTTACGAATGTGGTTTCGATTCGTCAGCTGTTAATATATTTTATTTTCAATTTTCGTTCTTTCATTTTTGTAATAGGTGAGACTTTGGTCTATCAATAACTTGTAATTTGTTTATTGGGACAAACATAGGTAGACAGATTTGTAATGGTAGTCATAATTGTGGGAATGGAAAGATTTCCTTAGATTTCCCTTTGGTAATTTTGTATTTTATTTTATCATGTGGACTTGTACATTCATTAAACTCAACATAACCGTTTATAACCTGAAAGTTGGTTTTGTAAGAATATTTTCAAGTGATTTACCACTTTTTCTTTAACTTCAGTGTTTAGCATTTCTTCTAAATGCATGATGAATAAATGTTTCCTGCATTTCACAGTTTTGTTCCTTCAGAACGACGCAACGTAAGATCCTCTCAGATCGAGTTTTTGTTGGTTCCTTCTGAACAGCTGTTTGGGTGATGCATGTTTCAGCATCGGGATTATTCCATAACTTAAGGGTTTCACAAGATGGCAATACATTGTGGAATTTTATTTTTAATTATGACTGTTGCTGTTAACTTGTATTGAACACCATGCTTTCCAGTAATATTTTGCAACCTATCCAAAGCAACTGATAGTCAATTTGGTTCGATTAAGGATCCATTCGGCAGGGTATTAGACTGGTGGATTAATTAAATGTGAATCTGGAATTCTACTTGTTGAAGGTCAGATTTTCCACGGATCATGTGGATTAATTCTCAGTTATCGTTTGGATCAAAGGGTGCCCGATTTTCAGGTTTTTATTTTCGTTTTTCTAGTTTTCGCTGTCCACTAATTTATGATATTTTCTACTTTCCTCTGAAGAAAGTTATTCGATAAATGTAAAAGATAACATTCATGTAATGCAATGTGACTGTGTTTAAAAGTTAATTAATTAAAAATTTTTTTTTGATGAATGATTTTATAAACATTTTTTTTTTTTTTTTGCATTTGATAATTTAATAAAATCTAGTAAGCACTTATTTGCTCTCTTCTGAACCCCATCGTTTGGTTAAGATCGTGACCAAAATATACCAGCTACGACCCCAAGATTTAAGAGTTTGATATTGCTCTATTGCAGCAGCTGTAGCCGACCAACGATGGAACGGTAAGTTCAAGGATTCAGGAACTCCCGTGGGACTAAATTCTGACACCTCAGAATCTCTGAAAACCATAAAAGTAGTTCATGGGACGTAAAGCCAATAACATTATTATTTATATAAACCTTGGTCTGGGTTATTCTCATGGTATTATATGTTAATTTTTATTTTTTTTGGTTGTATTTCTCCTCTTCAGTTCTGTTCCAGTCTTGTTCCAGTTGCTGTATATTGTCTAAGTACCACATTCTTGGTTGTCTTCATGGCCTTTGGTCTTGCAGCTAGAAATTGTACATGTTCTTGGCAATTCTATTATAGTCTATTTCAAATGGAAAGAAGCTGTTCCAGTTGCAGTTGTTTTTATGAAGTAAAAGTACTTTGGCCTGTCACAAGTGATACTTAACGTAGTGGCATTTTCCGCAGAGCACAACCCATTGAGTGGGCTAAATTCACTGGCCAATGTGACAACATAGTGGCTGCTTGATTGGATAGTTATGAGTAACCTCCTGAGGTCAAAACGCTTCCCATTTCTCTGTGAATTTAGTGCCCGTTGTTGTAATAACATAATTGCACACACTTTAAAACACAAAAGGACGAAGACAAACTCCACATCTTTGCACATGATCTTGTTTCTGCTTCCTAACTTCATTAGGAGGGTGTATAGAATTGTTCCATTTCCATTACTACTTAAAATAAGCATAATATATTTAAAATTGGTGTGATACAAATAAAATTTTGTTGTAACTAGGATCTTAGAATTTAGGACCTTGATGGAATAATGACTTAATGTACATTAGGCAGCTTTTTCGATTATTACACAAATAATATCCTGCGTGCTCTGTTTGTAGACTTAGAAAGTATTCATTTAATACCTCTTCCATAGAAAGCAGGGCCTGCATTTTAACATTGGAGCCTGTTAAGCAGTTATTCCAATAATGACGTATGAAAGATGTTTGAGTTACAGACTGTAATGCACAGTATATGCAGGTTTTTTTTTTTTTTTTTTTTTGCTACATATGCAACAGAAATATCATCCACATTGATATTGCCAGACTTTGGTTGTACAGCATGCAATGATAAACTTTGAACCTCAGTTTCTCAGAACCATGTTTTTGCAGTTGAGTCGTTATTTCATACAGCTCCTTAATTAATCTAAATTGTAACATATGCTTTATATCTCTTCATCCTTATGTGCTGTATTTGCTTTTGCAAATTTTTGATCCTCCTTTATGATACTGTCAACACTTGTAATAGGTTTGATACTGCTACAAATAATCCTGTGAATACTGCTTGTTGAATAGGATTGAGGAACCTTTTTTGTTAAATTTTTTTAGCTGGGAGTACTGTTCCTGTGCTGTTTTTTGCCACTGCAAGTAGGAAGCAATGTACTTACCAAGCGGATAGCAGCTGACATTGGCAGTCAACATCGAGTTCATGCCCTTGCTACTCTTATTGAAACTATTGTCTGTGCTCCATGGACATTGGTAGCTTCTTGGATGCAGGTATGTAGTGTATGTAAGATATTGCTTGATATTGAAAAGAAAAATGTGACTATATGAAGAATGGAAAGACAAGTTAAAGCTGAATTAGAGAAGATTCAGATTAATTTCTGATGCTAATAATACAGAGAAAAAGGGCTAAATTCACTGGCCAAATCTTGCAATTTACCATAATAACTTTCTTAACAGTCTGTTGGAAGGGAAAATCACAGGGAAGAGATGACCGAGGAAGAAATTCCTTCGAGTCTTGGCACAGATTTTTCATTATGGCTCCTACCATGGAATGAAACGAGGATCTGAGGGCAGAGAACAGTGATTGCATAGACAAGGCATTGATTTTAGACATTGATGATGACTAGGGATAGGGTAAGGTGGTGCATTTTCAATCAATATTTAATTGGTAATCATGCACTCACACTTCATTTGCAGTAATATGAACATTCTTTTACGTTGACAATGAAGTAGCCACCTTAAGCAGTGGCACACATAATAATAGTATTTAAATAAACCCTCACAATAAAAATTGTACAAAACAGAGGAGCCTGTCTTTAGTCGCAATTGTACTGCTGGTGGTACAATTCTGATCACACAAAGTACAATTTGGATCACACACATTTTCCATACACAAAGCATCTCTTTCCTTTTCTCCCAATACATATTTCATGATACCATGCATTGCAGGCCTGGCATTGAGTCCATGGTCCTTTTATCACATAATTTTCAGTTATAATCCAGATGACAAAATCCACACTAGTTGTCTTTTGAATGCTCTCATTGAGATTTATCATCTTAAAGATCTGTTATTCTTGACATTCCAGTTATCTGTTGATTTATGTTTACATTATTGTCATTTTTAAATAGAGATTTTTTTGAACTTAACAATCTGAAAATGCTGATCTGATGTTACATGGGTTGAGGATATTACCTTTCTATTTCATTTTATTTTTGCGTGGATTTCTTTTCTGATGACAGTAAGATTTTTTCATAGAGTAATAGGTGATGCAGTGCTTGTAACATTGAAATGAAGTGGAAGCATTTTCCATAATTATTGAATTATCTGGTGTTGAATTAGTACTGAATTGTAGTCATTCGTTATATTTAGCGACAGGATGATGATTAATTTTGGGTTGACTGTTTGAAGGAGTCTCAGGAATTTTAGGCAAGTGTATTGTTTTTTTGATAACCAAATGACTGAAGGTCAAAGAAGGTGCATAATTGACCATTTCATATAAACTTTCTTTTCTGACCTTTGGGCATTGGGAAAAATGCAAACTTCTATGATCAAAATTGTACCATTCCATCCAACCAAAGATATACCGCATGAATTTCAACAATGAATTCATAAACTAGTTACAGAGAAATACAAGAGATAGTGCTTGCAGTACCATACTCCCATCTTGAGGTTGGTAGAGATATAGGGTGATATGAATAAACCGGAGACGTAACTCTTGTCTCACAAATATTAAGACATGTCTCAAATGTATATGAATAAAAAAGCGATGTCTCAGCAGTGACCTTTGCTCCTTGAGATACAGCTCGTTAGCGGATTCTCTCGGAGACAAGTCTCCAAATGTATATGAATAAACTGGAGCTTAGTCTCTCTGAATGGAGACTAATCTCAGAATTTCTTGAGACAGCCCAGAAGGTGACTCAAGGCGATAGAATCGGACTGAAAACGTGATGGCGGAGTTTATGATGGTTTTACAACGGAGAAGAAAAATGTATAAAGTACGAAGAGAGTCTCTCAAACTTGATTATAAAAATCTCTACTGTTTCCGGAAAGAAAATGTGGAATGATTAGCACAACATTTTCTGGAGCCAATACACGAGAAATTCATATAACAATAATGATAAAGATGATCATGATAGCCATTAGCGATAGGATTTACATGCATCATAAAGTCTAAAAGTCCGCCTCTGTGGTGTAGTGGTTAGCGTGATTAGCTGCCACCCCCGGAGGTCTGGGTTCGATTCCCGACTCTGCCACGAAATTTGAAAAGTGGTACGAGGATTGGAACGGGGTCAACTCAGCCTCGGGAGGTCAATAGAGTAGAGATGGGTTCGATTTCCATATCAGCCATCCTGGAAGTGATTTTCCGTGGTTTCCCACTTCTCCTCCAGGCAAATGCCGGGATGGTACCTAACTTCAGGCCACGGCCGCTTCCTTCCCTCTTCCCTGCTTGTCCCATCCAATCTTTCCATCCCTCTACAAGGCCCCTGTTCAGCGTAGCAGGTGAGGAGGCCGCCTGGGTGAGGTACTGGTCATTCTCTCCAGTTGTATCCCCCGATCCAAAGTCTGAAACTCCAGAACACTGCCCTTGAGGTGGTAGAGGTGGGATCCCTCGCTGAGTCCGAGGGAAAAACCGACCCTGGAAGGTAAACAGATTAAGAAGAAGAAGAAGAAGAAAACGTCTAAAATGTTCAAAATCAAACCAGAAATATGCAAAATCGTACAACATACAAATCTGAAAATTTTCTAAGTAATTATTAAATTAATTTAATTATTCTTAATCTATTCCACATTTGTGATTTTTTCTGTACGTTGAAATTTTTCCATTCACAAAATACGACTAACATTTTATAAATAAAACTAATTCACAATCACGGAACAGACCGAAACATAGGCTAGCTATGTTTAAGATATGACTTAAAATTATACAAGGCTTTCATTATTCACTTTGTCCTGCTCCTTAGCTGAATGGTCAGCGTAGTACTCATCGGTTCAAGGGGCTCCCGGGTTCGATTCGCGGTCGGGTCAGAGATTTTAACCTTAAATCCTCAACATACATTCCTGCAACTCACACACAACACTATCCTCCACTACAATAATACGGCAGATGACACCCATCCTCTCGGAGGGTCTGCCTTACAAGGGCTGTACCAGGCTAGAAATTGTCACACGAAATTATTATCTATTATTATTATTATTATTATTATTATTATTATTATTATTATTATTATTATTATTATTATTATTATTATTATTATTCACATTTTGATATCTGGAAGGATATTTCTTCAAGTCTGAAAATTATCGCTCTCTATCACATGTAGGCCATATGGTACTGAACGAATGTGCGAGTATCTTTGGTCCTCGTGTAAGCTATCCCATTTATGTTTACTTCAAGTGCCGTAAAATTCCCTGCCCATGCCTTTTTCGATTGCACTGTTTCTAAGTTTATTTAAAAGTTTCAACCGGCGGCTCGTGCCCTTGAAAAAACTATGCTGTAACTTGTTTTACGACATTTAGCAGATTCGCATAATGACATTATCCAGCCAATGATTTGCTGCCTCTATGAATGCTGCTCTTTCTCAACCATCGCACCAAAATCTCACTTGCGCCCAATACTACAAGGGAAGCATTTGGTTTGGATCAGGCAGATTTCGATGAAACTTCGACGAATTGTCAATCCACCTGTCTTAAATTTATTGATGATATTCACTTTGTCATAAAATCAATGACATTATTATAATTAATTGCTAAAGAACAGCTGGGTGGTTTGCAGCTGTATTGACCTCGCGTATGCACTGTAGAAATGCACTGATAGTTCTATTTTAAAGTTACATTAAACAGTGCGCTTTAGAGTGAAAATTAGATTTTGACAACGTGAACAGAATGTTTTGCTCGTCAAACCCATTTTACTAACATGCACAGTATATGAATATTTCAAAATATCAGGCTTTTAATACTTCTCTGTCATTTACAATTGAAGCTAAAATATGTAATATGAAATCCTTGTCATTTGTATATAAACTTGCTCGCTATGAATAGCCTTAAACTTTCGCATTCTTGCTTGAGAGTCATTCATTTTGTCACACTGCAAGTAATCTATATAACAACGTCAATCATGCAGCGATGTTCTGATGTCTTAATTGATCATCCTACCATATTTCATTGAAATCGCTGCCATCTACACACCACGTTCCATTTAAAACTGGAACAAGAATTTACTGTCAATAAATACCGGTAGGAAAATATTATTTCACGGCAGAACGGTTATCACCATTGAGTTCCGGATATCTTAGCTCATCATGTTACTAAGTTTCATTGCAATTTGTCCGGTCCAAATCAATCAACTCCCTTGTTAGTTATATTCGTTTATGAATGTGGATAGCATTTTGTATTATTTCTATGTTTTTAAAGTTTGAAATTTAGACAGTTTATGCAACAGTATATAGGTACTGGTTGTATACTACATACCAGGTGAGTTGGCCGTGCGGTTAGGGGCGCACGGCTGTGAATTTACATCCGGCAGATAGTGGATTCAAGCCCCACTGTCGGCAACCCTGAATATCGTTTTCCGTGGTTTCCCATTTTCACACCAGGCAAATGCTGGAACTGTACCTTAAGTAAGGCCACAGTCGCTTCCATCCCACTCCTAAACCTATCCCATCGTCGCCATAAGACCTATCTGTGTCGGTGCGACGTAAAACAATTGTAGAAAAAAGTACATTATATGCAGAAACACCCCTAGCTATGCACAGGTGTGATCAATAAACTCTTCGTATTCGTGAATAATGAAATACGAAGCGTGTTTAAAAAGTGTTTGAGTGACATTCAATGACTGCAGAAAATTATGCATTTGAATGTGGATCCTAAATGTGATGATAAATACAATGTAACTTCTTACACAATATCTTGAAGGAAACTTACAAAAAAGAGAAACCTTAAATCAGTCATTCCCAAGCTGGGGTCCAAGTATACCAAGTGTACGAGCCACTACGTTTACGTAAGGCTAGAAAGAATTGAAATAATAACTATAGTGATTATTGAATATTGATTAATACGAAAGGTGTAGTTAGCAGAATTGGCTCCCAAGTGAAACACAACTGAAGAAGAAAAGGCTGTCAAGAACTATTCTAAATGAAAAAAATATCGGTGGGTGTTCCATTTCGGTTTACTTGTTTGTTCTGCTCTTTTCTCCCTTTCATGTAAAAGATTTTCCATTTGCAGTTGCAAAACCTGTTTTTGCACTGAAATTTCTTCTGTTTTTTTTCGAGAACACGCTGTCGCTTTTCAATCTTTTTCGCTTGTAAATCTAACACTTTCATCTGTTCCAACAAAACCACTCTTTATAGCTCTCCAATAAATTGTTAATTCACTCGTCAGCTGACAGATACCACAGCCAGTGAGCGAGACTCATCTCAAGCGGAAGGAGACAAGTCTCGTTAGCGAGAAACAAACTTTATTCGTATACATGACGAGTTCTGTCTCGCAAGTGACTTCCGTCTCAATCCTCCTTCGAGACTTGTCTCCGAGTTACATCTCATTTTTATTCATATCACCCATAGTGTTGTTATGAATAGCACTTCAACACTTCAAAGAAAGGTCCCAGAGCTTAGCTAAGACAGCTTCAAACTTAAAATAGCATCAAATACAAAGAAGCATCACTCACCTTGCAATGTAAAATCGGCAGTTTCTGCAAACTAATAGAAACAGATGTATTAATTTTCACTTTCAAAAAGAAGCTGCTTCACTCTTCCCATAGTCAGTCACATTGAACATTGAAGAATGAAATATAGCAGTTTTTCTATAGTTCAGTTATTATGAGTTTCAACTTGACGTTTGAGCGCTGCCTTTTGGCGGAGGGTAAGTGAATTAATCAACAGCCAATCATAGACAGCCGATCGCTCCGATAGACCGCGTTAGACTCCAGTTGCGGTTAGCAGTGTTGTCGATTTGTTGTTTACTGTAACCATGTGCTATCAGCTGTGTGTTGTATTGTGCTCAGTTCTTTTCGCGGTCTTTGTGTGTCTTTATGCTAGGTTGTTGTTCGTTTATATTTAGCAGTGTAGAGTTTATAAATGTAATAGTATAGCGCGTTATATTGTAGTATATAGTGTGTAACAGGTGATCTATTTTATATAGTAGCTTAGTTTAACATTTCGTTCGGTAGTTATATAGTAGGTTAAATTTAGGCCCGTGTGTGAATTTGATGTTCTGTCATGTCGACGCCTACGTTTAAGGATGAAGTTCCCAAGAGAAGAAAGCCCTTCGGACGAGGTATTCCACTAAGGAGCCAGGCCCGGGAAATTGTTTCTAATGTTAGGAAGTCATTCTTGACAAAGGGCCAACAATGGCGGCTAGAAAGAATGAGTTGGTTAAGTGGTTGAAGAAGCACAATATTTCGGTTCGCGATGACATGGGAAAGGGGGATCTTATGCATCTCTTGAAAAAAAATAAGCCCCAGTACCCAGTTTATGTGGTGGATAGCCAGAAGGAATGGGCATAAAGTAGTTCACACGATTAAGTTGAAGACTTTATTATCTCTTTAGGGTCAAGCGAGAGTGAAACCTCAACAGATGATGACAATGTCGATAGTGACTGAGAAATGAGTGGTATATTCGCTTTGTAGGATTATTTCCTTCGTTACGGGAAACTGAATCTAACAGCAACGCGAGATCTTCTACATGGTGAGTAGAAATTTAATTTAATTTTCTCACGGTTTACCTGTTCGAGCATTGACATATTTTTATCTTGTAGCCTTATCCTAAATGTGTTGTGCATTATTGATCTTACGTGAATCATGTATGTTGCTACAAAGAATAACCGATTATGGACTTATATTCCAGTATTTACATTTCTGTTCGTGTTTTGTATCATAAATCAGCTGTTTGTATTCGTGACAATTTGGCACCACCGGCTGACTTCCGGCTAACTGTCAAGTCAAAACTCATGAAAACGGAACTATAAGTTTGATCAAAATTGTTCCACTGTATGACATAATACTCCTCTAAGTTTTCATTTAAATTACGAAGACCAAACGAGGAAAAATAAATACCATTTATAGGTTTTGTGGTACTAGAAAACACCTCAAATTGGACCTAGCTCTTTGAGAATCTGAAATTGACTGGAAAAGGACAGAGAAAGAAGTCTTATTTACAGTCTAGTCAAGAATCAAATACAATGGTGACTCAGGTTATGTGAAATGGAAGCAACTGTTCAAAACTGAGTACAGTATTGTTACCAAATAGGTTACAAAGATAATAGCAGAAACGCTTTCTGATGAGACACCGCCACTAGCGCTATGCAGCGGCTCGCGATTATAACTACAAGGTGGCGCACGATAAGTCACCTGATTTGTTTCATGAATAACACATTTGTTGTTGATAAGATTTGTAATTTTTTGATGTAGAACTAAAGAGCACAGCTTGTAAATACAACCTAATGAATCACACGTTCAGTATGACTGCCTTTTTGTTTTACAACTTCTTCAAGTTGCACATGTGGACTTGTGACGAATCGACAATACAAATCTTCTGGAATGGCGCGACAGTGACGAATCGACAATACAAATCTTCTGGAATGGCGTGGCATAACTCCACAATGATGGGCCTAAGTTGCACTGTATTTTCGGGTTTTTTGTGGTACACCTTCTCTTTAAGGAACCCCCAAAGGAAGAATTCACATGGGTTAATGTCCAGGCTGTGAGGCGGCCACATTCTTCCTCCGTAATGTTCTGGAAATCTGTTTGACAATACCATAAGGCCAAGTCTTTCATGTAGAAAATCAAGCACAATGCTGGCAGTATGGGGGCGTGCTCCATCCTGCATTAACCATTGTGTCTGCAATGGAAGACTTGTGGCCATGAGTAGAGGAAAGAACTGGTTTCGCAGCATGTCTAAATAACGTTCACCGGTTACTGTAGCATCGAAGAAAAACAGACCGATGATTCCATGGCTTGACATCGCGACTCATGCGCACACTTTCTTCCCGTAGGTGTCTTTCATGTGGATTATTCGCGGTTTCTGTAGCTTCGAAGAAAAACAGACCGATGATTCCATGACTTGACATCCTGACCCACGCGCACACTTTCTCCCCGTAGGTGTCTTTCATGTGGATTATTCGCGGAGGTTCACGTGCCCAAAATCGAATGTTCTGTTTGTTCACAACACCGTTCACGTAAAAATAAGCTTCATCCCAAAACCATGTGTTGTGTAGCACTGCCTCTTGGTCTTGCTTGATTGCCCACCTTGCAAACTGTAGTCTCCGCTCCTTATCTCTCGCAGCAAGCTTATGCGCCACAGTCATCTTGTATGGATACAAGTGAAGCTCGGATTGAATAATTCTTTGTACAGATCGGCGTGAAATTCCCCACTCGGCACTGCCTCTTCTTGTTGATTTACTCAGACTATAAGTCAAAGCCACTCAAACTGCTTCAATGTTCTGCAGCGAACGTATGGTACGAGCATGTGGCCGCTTACACTCCAAAACAGATCCAGTACCTGAAAATTTATGATGTAATCTGCGTATTGTCTATGGGCTGGGAGCCCACCGTGTGCTGAATTGAGCACGAAAGCTTTTCTGTGTCAATGTAACACTGTTCGTCACCGCGAACAGTAACACATTCTTCGTCTTTTGTGGCGACGGTCTACCGTCCTTTGTCCGCCATTGCGGCAAACTGAAGTGGTGGACGCAGAATGGAAGCGATGAACTTGTAATGACATCTGGAGTAATTTCCATGAACTGCACGAAGTTGAGCACACAATTTGAAAGCTATTTCCCCAATAGTATACTTGTAGGATCGAAATTCAATTGGATGACTTATGGTGCACCACCCTGTACTTACAGCTGTCATCTACTCCTGTTGGCTGCTATGACCAAAGACCTGATCAAGGGATCACAAACTTTCACTTGTATACAAAAACTTATTGCTTTTAAGTTTTAAAGGAGTTATGGAACAGGGTTTCAGGTTTAAAATACTTTTCCGGGGTTATAATATTTTATTAGCCATGAGATAAAGCATGGAAAGTGACATTCATTTTAGGCCTACAGCTAGACCAAAACGACTTACATGTGATACGGTCTGCAATTTTCAGATAAGACGTAAAAAGTTACAACTAAATACATTAAAAAATAACGTACTGTACACACACGCATGCACACACACTCACACACTCTCTCTCTCTCTCTCTCTCGCTCTCTCTGTCTTTCAACTTTAAGTTAGTGGGGTTTGATAATAAGAATTTTAGCTATAGGATTCCCTAAATTAACTTTTTTTCATATCTCTCTCTTTTTTTTTTTTTTTTTTTTTTTGCTAGTTGCTTTACGTCGCACCGACACAGATAGGTCTTATGGCGACGACGGAACAGGAAAGGGCTAGAAGTGCGAAGGAAGCGGCCGTGGCCTTAATTAAGGTACAGCCCCAGCATTTGCCTGGTGTGAAAATGGGAAACCACGGAAAACCATTTTCAGGGCTGCCGACAGTGGGGTTCGAACCTACTATCTCCCGATCTCTCTCCCTCTAGGGGTGGGGTTATATGCCAGGTATGACCCTTGATCATTGCGGTGTAGCTGAGCGGTTTGTCACAGCCACCAGCATTGTGAAGATGGCAACACTTCATGGGTTAACCGACTTTGTACGTGGGATGATCATCAGCGCATGACTTTCTTTTTCTTTTTTACTTTTTTAAAAACCTTGTCCTGCAGGGGCAGGATCTGTTTTTTGGATCACAGAATGCCACTTTCATTTGTCAAATACATCAGTTGTGTGACATTTTAAATCCAACTTAATTGTATCTTTCCATCATTGTTTAAGTCATGCAGCCTCAATTCAAGGAAAAGTGGGCAGAGGCATATTCTGTGTTAGTGAGTGGGCCTTGAGATTCAGTTATTTTTTGAGTATGGTGTTGACTTGTGTGTTATATACAGGGCTGTAATTGAGGGTATATGCGGATATACGCCTATTAGAGTATGCCTTCTGATTTCTTGTGTATACCTTCTACTACAGCGTCTTTTCTTTTTAATTTTGCCATTCTGACAGTGAAGTTTTAACTCGCCAGCTATGCTCGTTATTGTGAAAACCAAAGGTTCAGCTTGATAAATAACATTATCAACCATCATTACTTATGGTCACCACCGTTCGTTGTTTACATCTCCTGGTTTGTGTTCATACATTCAAATGCCTCACCAGTTGACCTATTTAAGCCTGTGAAATATATGAAGATGTGGCTGCAAAACCACCGTACTGATATATACACCCATTCAAGAGTTTGTTCACTGAGTAAGTGGCTGTGCGGTTTGGGTCATGTTCCTATCAGCTTGCGTTCGAGAAATGGTGGGTTCAAATCCCACTGTCGGCAACACTGAAGACTGTTTTCTGTGATTTTCCATTTTCACACCAGGCTAATGTTGGGGCTGTACCTTAATTAAGGCCACAGTTGCTTCCTTCCCACTCCTAGGCCTTTCCTATCCCGTTGGCGGCGTAAGACCTATCTGTGTCGGTGCTACGTAAAGCAAGTTGTAAAATAAAACTTTTTTCCCAGTGAAACGTGTGATCACAAATGAAAAGGGGCCCCTTGGATTGTTTATTTTTTATAAATAGCTGGAAGTAGGTCCAGTAGAAAACTACAGTGTAAGCAAATTAAAATTTTCAAATTAGTCCACTCAGCATAAAAATGTCTTCTATATGCCTGATGTATGCCAAATTGAGGGAAATTTGTTGTTAAATAGCTGTAACCCACTAATTTTATACTTCAGGATGGTCTTGCATCCAGGATTTGTCATGCCCTATCTTACAGTATACCCTGCAAGAATTTTTCGACTGCAGCGCTGGTTATAATAGCAAAGAATGTGATGGAATTGTAAATTATATTACTGCACTATATTCAGTTTTCTTTTCCCCTTAGGGGAAGTTGCAGCGGTAAAGTGTGATATTGTAGGGTAGGCTGAGATTTAATAAATCTTGGAAGTAACGTACTCAGTTCCTCAAATATCACTTTCAGAAGCTAGATCTTATGGAATGGATAGATTTATTCTACAAATGGAATTATGCATTTTATAATTAACACCCAATGAGACTATTATCTTAAATGCATTTTTTGTGCGTGTCTGGGTTCTGTTCGGTTTATGTCACATGTTCAATAATTTTACATGTCAAAAAACAATGCTATCTTGACAACCCTGTATCCCTTATGTTTCATTATGTACTGTACTCTTTTCAGTTCTCCCAAACACCCATAGATTGCGGTAGTTACTAACAACCAGCATTCTGGGTTTCTCCCAGCACAACGACCAGTAGCTCCTTGCGCACGCTTAAACGCACATGTTTACACAACATCTTCACCACGCCCTTCAGGTAGTTGCCACAGGCTGAGATGAACTCAATAGCTAATGGTTGTCAGCAGAGACATGCGCTAGACAGCACAAGTTCAAATATGAAATACTTGAAATTTCAGTCAAAATAATTCACTAATAAGACTGGAAAGAAACTAATTTGGGACTTTAAGGGTAGGTTCAGCCTTAGAGCCTTAACGTGCATTGGGTAATTATAAAGTTTAATAAGAGGTAAAAATGTTAAATTGTTAAAGATAAAAAATCTACTTCGTTTCATAGTATGATGTAACTACCTTCTTCCCATACTTAAAACAGGACAGAAAATGACACTTTACCATACTGTAATTACATTCTGCACTGTTTTATTAGAAATCATCTCAGATTGATTGAACTCCACTTCAATAAACACAGATAGTCAGAGAGATCATGAATCGAGGAAAACCAAACTTAATCTTGTTGAATTGTTTCTGTGCCTGATTGTAGCACCGTGGTTCCATACTCGCCTACACAAAAAATGGTGTCTCTGCATTCCCAGCTCAAGTAATCTGTCGCCATTACACTACTGGCTAATTTATGGGTTAATCCATTTCTAACAGATAAATATTGCAGATATCACAGAGAGTGTGAGTGTCAGGAGGCAATTACAAATCTTAAATCAAATAAGTCAAGTGGACCTGATGGTATACCTGTGTAAATATTAAAAGGGTGTTCTGAAATACTTGTGAAGACTTTATGTAAAATATATCATTTAATTTTAAGTACTTCAATATTTCTGAATTTATGGACGATTAGTAGAGTATGCCTTATCTTCAAGTCTGGTGATAGTGCAAAGCTGGAAAATCATAGACTTGCATCAATATTGTGTGTTTCAGTGCAGGTTTTTGAACAAATAATTTATTGCCAATTTTTTTCTCATGTAAAATTTTACATTACTCTTTTTCAGTATGTTTTTTTCCTGGACAGGTCGACAGTTACGAATCTTGCAAATTTTACTCAAGATATTCATAATGGACTGGATAATAAGAGTCAGACAGATGTTATTTACACTGATTTTTCAAAAGCCTTTCATAAACTGGATCACGATGTTATATTGCAAAAAACTTTCTAAATATGCCCTGCCCCATGAGTTTTTAAAATGACTATAATCTTATCTCTCTGGTAGAAAACAATCTGTAATGTATCTCCAAACAAAATCCTTTGTCTTCATTGCTACATCTGGTGTGCCTCAAGGCTCCAGTTTAGGGCCTCTTTTTTCACACTATTTATTCATGACTTATCAAAGGTGAGGATGATTTAAAATTACAGGCTGATATCAATAATATGTATACGTGGAGTAGGAACAACAAAATGCATTTAATATCAAGAAGTCTCTCACAGTAACCTTTTCAAGAAGTACATCTACAGTACCTTTTGAATATAAAATGGATGATACTGTTTTAGGAAGGTCTAAATTAAGAAAAGAATTGGAATTTTAACGGATAGTACATTGTTTTTTAAAGGGCACATTGAAAAAGTTACAAATGAAGCCCACAGATCCATAGGTTTTGTGATTTGGAATTCAACAGAACTAAAAAATGTTGGTACATTAATTACTCTCTATAATACATTTGTGTGTAGTAAACTTGAAAATGCATGTGTTATGTGGACACCTCATTATCAGTCCCATATAAATAAGATTAAAAAGTTAAGAAAAAGTTTCTTCGCATTCTGTATTACAAAAGGCATTGTACTTTAGCATTGAAATGAAAGGTTTCATACAACAACTTTGCTAAATGAATTTAAACCTTCATTATTATGTAACATAAGGGATATTCTGCAACAAATATTCTTGTACGAACTCATAAATAATGTGAGTGATGACAATATGCCAATTGCAGAAACGATGACTAGTTTTAAGCCTTAGACAATGTCTACCTAAACAACGTCTAAATTAAACATGATCTTCCACTGCATAAACACTGTTTGGCTGGTGTTTAATTAGACATCGTTTAAAGGTTCAATATTTGTTTGAAAATGGAGACAGAAGTATCTTTCATGCAACTCTTTGCTTAATTTATAATAATATGAGAAAATTTATTTTAACTCAACCTATTCAATACAGTACAGTACTGTACGATTATGTATATAAAAACCACATACAACCTACTTTTTAGTTTTCACTATTAAGTGTGCTTACTTGGCAGTAAATATAAATGAGTCCCTCCCAGTTGATGTATGTGACAGCCCTATGACGATTGGGACAAGTAATTCTGACATGTATGTAGTTGAAACGACCTGTAAATCCATGGAAATTACCCCATGTATAATAAAATTATGTTGGTTGCCTAGAATTGTATTCAAGTTGACAATTACCGGACTGTCCCTTTGACAGTCTCAAGAAACAGCAAAATCTTATTTTAAGCTCTACCTCCCCGTACATTTCAAATTAATTGCCGTGATTTCACAGCAGGCGACCCACAGAGATGCCGTCGGACTAACCTTTCTTCTTGTAATCGTCTCAACATGATAATACAAATTATATGTTTCATGGTAAATAACCTCTGATTGTGATTCACTCCTCTCATTTTAGGTTAAACAGTGTTCTCGGCAGTGTTTAAACATGGCAGGTTGA
Source organism: Anabrus simplex (assembly GCF_040414725.1). Taxonomy (NCBI): domain Eukaryota; kingdom Metazoa; phylum Arthropoda; class Insecta; order Orthoptera; family Tettigoniidae; genus Anabrus; species Anabrus simplex. Next base: position 11,560,573 of record NC_090269.1, read on the forward strand.
ACATCGATTTTGGACAGTGTCTAAGTGATAAATAACGTCTCTGCAATGCAGCAGTCATACTTAGGCATTGTTTAACTGTAGACATTGTCTAAAAACCGTTTCTGCAATCGGTCCAATGAGTTTGTGGCAGACCGTAGTGTACGATCCACATATGGCTACACCATCTGGGCTAAACATAAGCTCACGTTCTTTGTACTTTTCTATTGGTTGTTGTGTATGTTCTTTGCTTCATCTTTTGTTAAATAATAATCATCTTCTTAGCATTGATTAAAAAGCTACTCACAAAAACGCTTCTCTGTATTTATGGGTTATAACATTTAACATTATCCATAAGCTACTTGCTAGAGTGAACATTAATGTGAACATCACAAATTTACAGACAAGACGTTTCATTGCACACACTCTAAAACAGTGAGCACAAAAATTCTCCAGTAGTTAGAATGCATCACCTTTTTAACAAAATTGCTGCATGTAATCAGAAAATTGACTTTACGATGACTCTTCGAGACTTCATGCATCATGTGGAAACTGTAGTTTCATGCAATTTCTGAACCAAAATAAAATATAGTATCATTATTTGTCGGTCGGTCGGTGTAAATGGAAAGTGGGTGATGTGTTTTTGTTGGAATACTATGTTGAAAAAAATTGGGTTTCTGTAATAGCATTGGTGTTCATATTGGATATGCTGGTGCAAACAATAAGCCTACTAAATTTGTTGTATTATTTATCATGTTTGTTTTTATTTTTCATATTTATTTATGTTTTTGTACCGGGAGGTACACTTCAACTCTGCTCAATCAAAAGAAGCGCCTTAATGACACTATCTATCCAACAAAATGTGAAATTGCTATAACAAGAAGTTGGGACTTAAATCAGAAGATGTCGCTACTGAAGTATTGACTAATTGTGTGGCCTTGGAGTTGCCTAAACTGACTAGATTTATTTGTTTTGTGTTTGCTTACTTCAAGAAGTTTGGACATTTCTCCATAGATGTCTCTACCAAAAACTATGGTCATGGACCCTGGTGCAAGGTTAAAGAAGTTGTTATTAAAAGAAATTTTGTGTTCATAGGTTTTCACTAGTAAATTAACTTTCATTTGTTCTTTGTATATATTTCAAAGTTTGCAACACTTCTTTCTCATTCCGCCAGTTTTGAATCTGGCCAATGGGAATTTTCACTAATTATTTTTCGGCCTATCACAGGCTTCTTTTGGATTCTTTGGGTGTAACTTTTGAGTCGGCCAATAAAATTGAGAGGGTGAGTCCGGATTAGTCCAGAATCTCTCGAACCTTCTCTTCGTGTATATAAACTGCGGCTGCTCTGGCTAACTTGTCATTTGATCGCCGAATTTCTAAGAGTGTGTGCCTCATTCTTCGCCAGGCAGTTTGCCAGCCCAGGTAATGGCCATCAGTTTTATCTCTCTGTAACCACCTCCGCCAACATACATGAGGGGTAGGTCCGAATTTCTAACTATGTAACCAACCTTTTCTAAAATGAAATTTTTGTTCAGCCAATGTAAAACTTCATAAAGTCTTTAACTGTAAATTGGGGATAGAGAGTGCGTTACTCTCTCGAGTTCCCCTTCAACTTGGTTTTGAGGTGACTATGATTTAGTACCGTTTTCCTTTTCTGTAATGTATCAAATCAACTTTCATTCGATTCACCTCAGTAGCGTGGGATTACCCCGGTATCATCGGGCCGAGAGCCCTGTTAGGGTCTTAATACTTCGGGCCATTTACTTAACCTTTTCTTTTTCCACAAAGGCCCAGTAGGTTGGATAATTGATACCCCTGTGTAAACAAATTTTGTAAATTGTGCCCTGAGAGGCCAAGATATCATAAAGTTTTGTGTAATGTTGCCTTAAGCGGGCGGTTAAAATTGGATGAATGTTGGAGAGCAAGTAAGCTCTTTTCTAGTTTACTGTAATATTGAGGAGTGCCTCTGGAATGCAGTAAATTTGTTGGAGCAAAGTGCTCTTGAATTGGGGGATTTCTACCCTTGCCTAAATAATACCACTTTGAAATTGTAAACTAGGGGCTTAAGCCCAGAATTGTTAAAGTTCTGAATCTTGAATTTTCCAATTTTTGAAATTGTCATTGTACCTGTAACCTCATTATTTCACCGAGTGAAACATTTGTTAATTTTGAAATTCTGAAAGAAATATAACCTTTAGTTAAAGTTTTAACTCGATTTCTGATATCGTAGTTAGACCCTATTAACACCCGCATCTTCTTTCACCTCTTTCTGCTCCACGGATATCTACGGAACAAGTGATAGCAGAGCGTGGTTGAATGGATCCAAATTAAGCCCTTTTGTTGGCTAAAAGTAGGATCTGTTTGGAACTCTGAAGAATTTTCTCGGTCGCTGGAAATTTTTCCAAATTATTAACTTTTCTGTCAACATGTCTGGCCCTCGCGAAGTCCACGCTCCCGGGTACTTGCGCAAGGAGGAATTGATTTACGAATTACATATTAGAAACGTCCAATCTGGAGGCACGGTTATGGCAGATATTGCCATACTTAAAGAATCCTTAGAATTTCCAATTTGTATCCCAGGTTTGGGGGAAAAGGAAATTGATGAGGCTCTATCCACTATAACGGACAACACAACCGAGCTAGCGTCTGTAGTTAGTTTTTTTGAAGTAAGCTATCCATCGGCTAACCAACTTAAGAGAGTACAGGCTAGACTGTTTCATTTTTACAACAGGGCTAGGGACCTATTGTCTCTAAAGTTGAAAGAAGATCATGCTAAAGAGGCTAGCAGTTTGGTTGAACATCTATCAGATATGTCAAATAGAGTTAGTCAATTATTTACTGAGGCAGCTCCTCCCAAAACAGACCAAATCCCTTTAGTAAATTTGTCTACTGTGGAGGATTCTTCCAAAGCTGTAGAAAGTAGAAAATCTGTGGCAACTCAACAAACATTGGCCCTATTGGAAACTGAATCTGGTCATCCTAGACAAATTCCACCTTTCTTTCTGAATAATGCTGTGTTTGAGGCCTCTCAACCCTCTATGCCATCACCTATTATGTCACCTGGTTTCAGTAGTCTGCCTCATCCACTGGCTTTGCTGAAGGGAATTGCTAAATTTTCAGTAGAGTCCACTAATGAAGTAATCTCTTTTCTAAGGTTTTTGTTTGAATTTCAAGATCACGCTTTAGGGTTTTCTCTCTTTCTCAAATTCTTCAAATCATGTACCCATATTCCGTAGGTGTCCTCTCAGACAAAATAGTTAAGGCCATAGCCGATAGATCATCCATAGAAGACTTCCACGCCCACCTTTTGGCAAACTTTATTCCGACTAGAACAATGTCATCTTTGATACAAAAATATTTCAGAGTACAGCGATTGGATGAGAATCTTGCCGATTTCATCCAAGACATTATATTCTATACCCGGGTGTTCGCTCTGCATTTTTCCGAAGACCAAATAGTGCAAACTATTGTGGAAGGTATCTCTCCGCCTTATAGGTCTTACTTATGTTTTGCAACTCATCCTCAAACCTTTTCAGAGTTAGAGACTATGGCTGTTTCAGCCGAAGGAGTTAAGTATGCCGACACCTTACGAGTCACTAAGGAGCCCCCTCCGACTTCTAATAGCTCTCGGCCTCCACCTCGCCGAACCTTCACCACCCGCAAATGTTATGCTTGTGGGTCAACGGAACATTTGAGCAATAAGTGCCCATTGATAAAATCGAGTGGGACAAAGAATGGAGCAGGGTCATCCCAAGGTTGTTTCAAATGTGGCTCTTCTACTCACCTTGCCAAGAATTGCACTAATGTCAATAGCACCCCTTCCTGCTCAACTTCTGGTGCAAACTCCACAAACTCCAATAATAGAAAGTGACTAGTGTCCTCGGCTGAGGTTTATATTCCCAAGGCTCACCCCCTGTTAAACTCAGAGAAAGCTCTGATAAAAGTAAAGGTTCTTCCAATTTATCGTTTGAAGGCCCTAAAGAATGCCTCAGAATTGCAGCAGAGACCCCTGCGTTTGTCCCATTCCTTAAAATTGAAATAAACAATGAACCTGTCACTGCTCTATTAGACTCAGAGAGCGTGTGTTCTATAATTTTGGCTGAATGGTATTCTAAATTGAAACTGTTCGTAAGTTTCCTGACGTTTGTTTGTCTTCTGTCCAATGCATTTTGGCTAACTCTTCTCCCTTAGAAATTTTAGGTTTCATCTTCGCTAAAATCCGTATTTCCAAATTTACCTGGAGAATAAAATTGTTTGAGGCTCGTCTTGCCCTGTAATATTGGGGGCTGATTTCATGTCTTCTACTGGTCTCGTGCTCGACATTCAGAGCAAGTCGTGCACCTTCAAATTTGCTAATAGTTGTAAAATTCCTCTGTTAAAGTGTAATTCTGTGTCATGTTCATCTGTTTTGCCTACCCAGGAGGAGATGTTAGACCTTAGGCATCTACCTGAGGAGCAGGCTGAAAGTATTCATAAATTGCATCAGGCTTTTTCTGATGTATTTTCTGATGCTCTTGGTGTCACTCACCTTATCGAATACAAGATTGAAGTTACAGATTCGGTTCCAGTTCGGTTTCCGCCTTATAGGCTATCCCCACCCAAAATGAAGGCTCTTAAGGAGATCATCGATCAAATGTTAAAGGATGGTATAATTGGACCTTCAAAGTCGGCATATTCATCGCCCATTTTTCTTGTGCCGAAACCCCAAGGTGGTTTCAGGCCGTGATTGATTATAGGGCTTTAAACCGTAAGGTGGTGTTACAATCTGTGCCCCTTCCTGATCTTCACTCTTGTTTTTCATGGTTTCGGAAAGCCAAGTTCTTTACCATTCTTGACCTGAATCAGGCGTACAACCAGATCCCTCTAGCTGAAGAATCAAAACATCTAACAGCTTTTGCCATGGATTAGAACTTGTATGAGTACAACCGCATGATTTCCGGGCTCCCCACGGGGGCAGCTTTTCTTACTAGACTGGTAGATAACGTCTTCTCGGACATCAAATTTGAATATTTATATCACTATTTGTATCAGTATCAGAAAATACATCAGAAAGAGCCTGACACAATTTACGAATACTTTCAGCCTGCTCCTCAGGTAGATGTCTAAGGTCTAACAACATCTCCTCCTGGGTAGGCAAAACAGATGAACGTGGCACAGAATTACACTTTAAACAGAGGGATTTTACAACTATTAGCAAATTTGGTGGTGCACGACTTACTCTGAATGTTAAGCACGAGACCAGTAGATGAACATGCCAACTCAGCCGAGGACACTAGTCACTTTCTATTATTGGAGTTCGCAGATGTTACACCAGAAGTTGAGCAGGAAGGGGTGCTATTGACATTAGTGCAATTCTTGGCAAGGTGAGTAGAAGAGCCACATTTGAAACAACCTTGGGATGACCCTGCTCCATTCTTTGTCCCACTCGATTTTATCAATGGGCACTTATTGCTCAAATGTTCCGTTGACCCACAAGCATAACATTTGCGGGTGGTGAAGGTTCGGCGAGGTGGAGGCCGAGAGCTATTAGAAGATGGAGGGGGCTTCTTAGCGACTCGTAAGGTGTCAGCATACCTAACTCCTTCGGCTGAAACAGCCATAGCATCTAACTCTGAAAAGGTTTGAGGACGAGACGCAAAACATAAGTAAGACCTATAAGGCGGAGAGATACCTTCCACAATAGTTTGCACTATTTGGTCTTCGGAAAAATGCAGAGCGAACACCCGGGTATAGAATTTAATGCCTTGGATGAAATCGGCAAGATTCTCATCCAATCGCTGTACTCTGAAATATTTTTGTATCAAAGGTGACATTGTTCTAGTCTGAATAAAGTTTGCCAAAAGGTGGGCGTGGAAGTCTTCTATGGATGATTTATCGGCTATGGCCTTAACTATTTTGTCTGAGAGGACACCTACGGAATATGGGTACATGATTTGAAGAATTTGAGAATGAGAGAGAGAGAACACTAAAGCGTGATCTTGAAATTCAACCAAAAACCTTAGAAAAGAGATTACTTCATTAGTGGAGTCTACTGAAAATTTAGAAATTCCCTTCAGCAACATAGCAGTGGATGAGGCAGACTACTGAAACCAGGTGACATAATAGGTGACGGCATAGAGGGTTGAGAGGTCTCAAACACAGCATTATTCAGAAAGAAAGGTGGAATTTGTCTAGGATGACCAGATTCAGTTTCCAATAGGGCCAAAGTTTGTTGAGTTGCCACAGATTTTCTACTTTCTACAGCTTTGGAAGAATCCTCCACAGTAGACAAATTTACTAAAGGGACTTGGTCTGTTTTGGGAGCAGCTGCCGCAGTCAACAATTGACTAACTCTATTTGACATATCTGATAGATGTTCAACCAAATTGCTAGCCTTCTTAGCATGATCTTCTTTCAACTTTAGAGACAATAGGTCCCTAGCCCTGTTGTAAAAATGAAACAGTCTAGCCTGTACTCTCTTAAGTTGGTTAGCAGATGGATCGCTTACTTAAAAAAAACTAACTACAGATGCTAGCTCGGTTGTGTTGTCCGTGATAGTGGATATAGCCTCATCAATTTCCTTTTCCCCCAAAATTGGGATACAAATTGTCAATTCTAAGGATTCTTTAAATTTGGCAGTATCTGCCACAACCTTGCCTCCAGATTGGACCTTACTAATATGTAATTCAAAAATCAATTCCTCCTTGTGTAAGTATCCGGGAGCGAGGACTTCGCGAGGGCCAGGCATGTTACATACTATCCACTTCATATCCGTATCAACTATATGATCCAATTAATTGAAGGAACAAGAATCCACCTGATCGATACTTTCACTTTTATTTAGCCTTAGGCTATTTCAATAGGGCCAGGCATGTTGACAGAAAAGTTAATAATTTGGAAAAATTTCCAGCCACCGAGAAAATTCTTAGAGTTCCAAACAGATCCTACTTTTAGCCGTCAAAGAGGCTTAATTTAGAGCCATTCAACCATGTTCTGCTACCACTTGTTACAGGGTTACCCGTGGAACAGAAAGAGGTGAAAGAAGGTGCGGGTGTTGAAAGGGTCTAACTACGATATCAGAAATCGAGTTAAAACTTTAACTAAAGGTTATATTTCTTTCAGAATTTCAAACTTAACAAAATTTTACCCAGTGAAATAATGAGGTTACTGGTACAATGACAATTTCAAAAATTGGAAAATTCAAGATTCAGAACTTTAACAATTCTGGGCTTAAGCCCCTAGTTTACAATTTCAAAGTGGTATTATTTAGGCAAGGGTAGAAATCCCCCAATTCAAGAGCACTTTGCTCCAACAAATTTACAGCTTTCCAGAGGCACTCCTCAATATTACAGTAAACTAGAAAAGAGCTTACTTGCTCTCCAACATTCATCCAATTTTAACCGCCCGCTAAAGGCAACATTACACAAAACTTATTGATCTCTTGGCCTCTCAAGGCACAATTTACAAAATTTGTTTTACACAGGGGTATCAATTACCCAACCTACTGGGCCTTTGTGGAAAAAAGAACAGGTTAAGTAAATGGCCCGAAGTATTAAGACCCTAACAGGGCTCTCGGCCCGATAATACAGGGGCTAATCCCACGCTACTGAGGTGAATCGAATGAAAGTTGATTTAATACATTACAGAAAAGGAAAACTGTACTAAATCATAGTCACCTCAAAACCAAGTTGAAGGGGAACTCGAGAGGGTAACGCACTCTCTATCCCCAATTTACAGTTAAAGACTTTATGAAGTTTTACATTGGCTGAACAAAAATTTCATTTTAGAAAAGGTTGGTTACATAGTTAGAAATTCGGACCTACCCCTCGTGTATGTTGGCGGAGGTGGTTACAGAGAGATAAAACTGATGGCCATTACCTGGGCTGGCAAACTGCCTGGCGAAGAATGAGGCACACACTCTTAGAAATTCGGCGATCAAATGAAAAGTTAGCCAGAGCAGCCGCAGTTTATATACACGAAGAGAAGGTTCGAGAGATTCTGGACTAATCCGGACTCACCCTCTCAATTTTATTGGCCGACTCAAAAGTTACACCCAAAGAATCCAAAAGAAGCCTGTGATAGGCCGAAAAATAATTAGTGAAAATTCCCATTGGCCAGATTCAAAACTGGCGGAATGAGAAAGAAGTGTTGCAAACTTTGAAATATATACAAAGAACAAATGAAAGTTAATTTACTAGTGAAAACCTATGAACACAAAATTTCTTTTAATAACAACTTCTTTAACCTTACACCAGAGTGCATGACCATAGTTTTTGGTAGTGACATCTTTGGAGAAATGTCCAAACTTCTTGAAGTAAGCAAACACAAAACAAATAAATCTAGTCAATTTAGGCAAATTCACAACCACACAATTATTTAATACTCAGTAGTGACATCTTCTGATTAAAGTCCCAACACTTGTTATAGCAATTTTACATTTTGTTGAATAGATAGAGTTCATTACGGCGCTTCTTTTGAGTGTGCGGAGTTGAGTTTTACCTTCCGGTACACTGCTTTCTTGTTATTTTTTCTCCAAGTTTTTTCTTATAATGTGTTGTATAAAATCCATCTGTAAATGGAGTATGTCTCTGTTGGTGGTGTATATTTAAATAAATAAATAATTAAATAATTACCTAAAATGTGACAGGCTTCAGCAGCCAGCACATTTCCTATCCTCGCCGCTAGATGGGGGCTTCATTCATTCCATTCCTGAGCTGGTCGAATGACTGGAAACAGTCTGTGGAATTTCATGCTCAATTAAATAAATAAATATATATTTTTTAACAACACAGGTAGGTCTTATGGCGATGATGGGACAGGAAAGGCCTAAGAGTGGGAAGGAAGTGGCCATGGCCTTAATTAGAGTACAGACTGGCATTAAAATGTTAAACCACGGAACTATCTTCAGGGCTGCCGACAGTGGAGCTCGAACCCACTATCTCCCGGATGCAAGCTCACAGCTGCGCGCCCCTAACTGCACGGCCAACTGGCCCATTAATAAGTGTATAAATAAATAAATAAATAAATAAATAAATAAAGTTCATATAGCCTATAGCCGAAAAATTGGACCTTCAATTCGAATATGCCATCTTAACATCGAAGGCATCAGCAGACCAAAAAATGCGAGTGTCTAGCTAAAATTCTGAAAGGTCAACAGATTGATGTCATTGCGCTACAAGAAACTCATACAGCCAATGATATGCAACTAAGAACAAGAGGCAAGATCCCAGGCTTCAAATTAGTGGCTCACAATAATCACGAGATGTATGGCTTAGCTACCTATGTGAGAAACAATATTACTAACTACTCAGTAGTCGACTTTAGCTCAAGTGATGACATTTTCACCATCACAATTAAAATCAATAATCTAACAATAATGAACGTATATAAGCCACCAAACACAACGTGGCCCATTCCTCCTCTACCATCCTTACAACACCCAACCGTAATCATAGGAGACTTCAACAGTCATCACACATGTTGGGGCTATCAACAAAATGATCTAAATGGGGAGGCAATTGTTGACTGGATGGACATGGAAAATCTTAAACTAATCTACGATGCTAAAGAAAAAGGAACCTTCTTCTCCGCCTGATGGGGTAAGGAATATACTCCAGACCTTTCCTTCATAACCCAATCCCCAAACTCTCCAAACCAGATACTTCGCTCAGTTCTCAACAGTTTCCCTCATAGTCAACACCGGCCTGTCATACTCCAAATTGGCATGTATATTCCTGTCATTCGATCTTATCCGAAACCTAGATGGAACTTTAAAAAAGCTAATTGGAAAAAATTTAAAGCACAAACTGATGCAAATATAAGATGGATTAAGCCAACCTTTAATAACTATGACAGATTTGTTGGAGTTATAAAAGGTGCTACTCGGTGCTGCATTCCAAGAGGATGCCGTGAGGAATATATTCCTGGATGGACTGCAGAGAGTGAGAGCCTTCTTAAGGAATTTGAGGAAAATGGCAACAATGAAACAGCCACAAAACTTATTCAATCACTGAATGACAATAGAAAACAAATTTGGAACGACACTGTGTCATCTCTTGATTTTACCCACTCAAGTAGAAAGGCTTGGTCTCTCATCAGAAAGCTTGACTCATCAAAGCCAGCTGGCAGGCAGAAGCTGAGTGTTAACATTAATGATCTAGCCAAACACATGATCTCTATCTCAAAGATCAATAGAGATAAACAAGTTGTAAGGGAAATCCGGTCAGCACTGAAACATAAAAAGCAATTAGCAAAACAACAATCATCCCAATTCTCTTGTCCTTTCACAAGAGAGGAAACCCTAGAAGGCATCAAGAACATAAAATCCGGGAAAGCAGCAGGTATAGACGGCATCTATCCTGAATTCCTACAACATCTTGGACCTGCAACAATCACTTGGCTCACCAAATTCTTCTCCAATATTTTGGAGACAGGTAACCTTCCTTCACTATTCAAGAAGACCAAAGTAATATCGATCTTGAAACCCAACAAGGACCCTCTGAGAGTGGAAAGCTACAGACCCATTGCACTGCTAAGTGTTACTCTAAAGCTCCTGGAAAGACTAATATACAATAGGATATCAGAAACCATCAATAATCTTCTTCCCACAGAACAAGCTGGCTTCAGACCTGGAAGAAATTGCGCTGACCAAATTTTTGCATTGACCTCTCATATTGAAAATGGATTTGAGAATCGGAAGATTAGTATGGCTGTCTTCTTAGACTTATCAGCAGCCTATGATACTGTTTGGCGAGAAGGGCTCCTGCTAAAACTTATCTCTGCCATCCCCTGTTTCAAGCTTACAAATCTTATTGGCAATATGATTAGCAACAGAAACTTTCAGATCTTCTCGGATGATCCAGTAAGCAAAACCTACAAACTGAATGATGGACTTCTACAAGGATCTGTTCTGGCACCCTTACTTTTCAACCTCTCTACTGCTGACTTACCAGCAACTAAGTCCAGGAAATTTATTTACGCAGATGATATACTACTGGTTAGCCAAACACCAAGTTTTCCAGAAGCTGAACAAATTCTTACAGCAGATCTAAAAAAACTAGATACATACTTCCAAAAGTGGTGCCTCCGTCCAAATCTCCAAAAGACTGTCGCATCTGTGTTTCATCTCAGAAATAAATTTGCCAACTACAAGCCTACAATAACATTCAGAAATCAATCCTTACAACACTGTCCCTTCCCAAAATACTTAGGTGTCACATTAGACAGATCCCTAACATATAAACATCATATTAACAACACAGCCGCCAAGATCAAAAGTCGGAATAATATTCTTCAAAAATTAGCCGGCACATCCTGGGGTGCAAACAACCAAGTGCTGAGATCTACTGCTCTAGCTCTTTGCTATTCAGTTGCCGAATACTGCGCTTCAACTTGGCTGAACAGTGCTCATACTGCGAAGATTGATGCTCAACTAAATCAAACAATGCGCATCATAACTGGTTGTATTCGCTCTACAAACGTGGCCTGGCTGCCTACACTCAGTAATATTCCACCGCCTTGCTTAAGAAGGTCTGAAGCTCTTCTAAAACTGTGGAAGAACACCAGCCTGGACTCCAACCTCCCCGTTCACCAGGATATTAACCAACCTGCCCCTCCACGACTTAAGTCTAGGTCTCCACCCTGGCGCATTGCACTTACACTGGAAGAATCTGGGTTCTCCATCACGAACGCCTGCTTACACCATTGGCAGAAGTCTTCTGTTCCCAATCAACATCTTGTGACTCTACCTCATGTTCAACCTCCCGGATTCCATCTACCCAGACGTCAATGGAGGACTCTAAACAGGATAAGAGTCAATCAAGGAAGATGTGGCTATACTCTTTATAAATGGGGCTGGCAGAAGTCTTCTGGGTGTGATTGTGGAGCTACCTCACAGACCATCCACCATGTAATTGCCGAGTGTCCACAGAGAGCATTTCAAGGTCCTTTGGAGGACATTCATAATGCAACCGAGGAGGCCTTAAAATGGATCAATGGACTTGATTTGGAACTATAGGCTTCTGCTTGTATACATTGTGTATATATTGTATACTTATTTATATAATCTATCTGTGCACATCATACGATAAATAAATAAATAAATAAAGTTCATATCACTTTCATTAACCGAATCACCTCAGGTTTGATGATCCCACGCGCTAGTTTAGAAATCAGATTTAAATTTCCCTCAAGGTGATGAGCCACCCAGTCAGGACTACTGTGCACCGCTATGAAATAAATGCCATAAATGGAACAGCAGCCAGAATTTTCATGCACGCAGTGTGGGAAAACAACAGGTCCATAAAATCCAAAAATACAGACAACTCTGATATAGAATAATCTAAATATTTGTCTCTCATTTCTCCTGACACCCCTGATAAGCCTGTAAAGTGATTACTAGGGCCCGGACTTTTAGGTTCTTAAAAACCACGTTTTAGTTTTTTAATAGCTCAAAATAGTTTTTTTTTAAGTTTTTATCCTCCTGAAATAGTTTTTAATGATCATTTCAATCATTACTAAAGTTATACTATTCATTCAAATTTTTTGTACTTAATTGTAACCTTCACGCCTCTCTAGTACAAAACTATACCACTCATTTCAAAATATGGGACAGAATGGCTTAATGAAAGCACTTCAAACACATCATACCAACTGAAATTAAAAATAACAAAGAATATTTTTGCGCAAATACAATAAATGGTTCATGTAGGTTAAATTTTTGTAACTTCCAATCCATCAAGAAACAGTGTTAATAAACTTAACCATGATAGGTTAATATTGTGTTTGGTCCATATTGACTAGTCTAAATGCCAGCCGGCAAAGAAATTGTTTAATAGATTTAGAATTTTTACCACTGAGCAAGGGAGTGGTTGAGATTTCCCGAAACATGTTTGGTTTAATAAATAGTTTTTCTTTCATTTAATGAGTGTATTGATCAAGGTGGATTAAATAAACTATTTTAAATAGTTATATTATACATTCAAGAAACATTTTCAGAAGCATAGAACACAGTTTTCACTTGCTGTTACATTGTACAACTAAATGCATTTCGAGATTTTTCAGAGTAAAACTTTTTCTGTTATCTCTCAAAATATTCTTATAACAGGAAAATGTATGCTCCACACAACAAGAAGTCATTGGAGCAAGCGTCATTGAAGCAATAGCTCTCGGTCCCCATGGCTCGTCAGTAATTTCTTCTCCCTGAAGTACTGTATTGCAGACACACTATTCATTGTTGAAAATCCAGGGTTCCACTGTAGAATTTTGGTGAGCTTGAGTAAATAGGCTTCACCCACCGGTCCTGGTATTTCCTTCTTCGAAATGGAGTCCACAACTTCTATTGAATCTTTTAATGGCAACGATACTGACGCAACACGCTCAATAGCTGCAGGAATATCAGCAAAGTGTGCCCTAATGAAGGCAAGTGAAACAGCGTTCTTGTTCGTGAAAGCTGTTTTAGCCTTCACTATGCAGAGTGCATCATTGACATCAAAAGAATTTATAACATTTTTAATGTCTTCAAAGTGATTGGCATAGTATAGGGCTGCATTGAGCCATGTCCCCCAACGAGTGATGATGGGTTTGGGAGGAAGAGGAGGTTGAGGCAACATTTCCTTGAATGTGAGAATGCGGCTAGGAGCTTTAGGAAACAACTTTCTCACAGAAGAAACAATACTGTTTACTCATGGAAAATTATTTCTAACCTCTTCAGCCAATCAGTGTAAGCCATGGGCTATGAAAGTTACATGCAGCATGTTAGGGTAGAAACTCATCAATACTTCACCAGCTTTGATCATATATGCTGCACTATCACTCAAAAGAAGTAAAAACTTGCCATCCTGTTTAAACCAGCGCTTCACATAAATGGATATTACCGAGCTCGATAGCTGCAGTCACTTAAGAGCGGCCAGTATCCAGTAATCGGGGGATAGTGGGTTCAAACCCCACTGTCGGCAGCCCTGAAGATAGTTTTTCCGTGGTTTCCCATTTTCAGACCAGGCGAATGCCGGGGCTGTACCTTAATTAAGGGACGGCCGCTTCCTTCCAATTCCTAGGCCTTTCCTATCCTATCATCGCCGTAAGACATATTTGTGTCAGTGCGACATAAAGCGAATAGAAAACAAAAACAAAAAAAAAAACAGACTTGATCGTTATCAATCCACTGGCGAATCAACCAACTTCAAGATGACTTGCCTTTAGGCATCGCTATTTCTGAGATGCGTAAGCTTCTTAAACTGCCTTCAATAATAAATTGATTTATAGGGAAAATTAATTTTTAGTCTGTCGCATAATAATGTGTATAGAGCTAAACAGTGAACAGCGCCGTAGCTGGCGATAGTTGACCGTACACAATGAGAGATGCACTGAAGCTGGCAAGTTAGGCGGACTTGTACCTCCTAGATACAGGTCAGTGAACGCCAGGGGGTTGTCTCTTGATTTGTGCTGTACGCTAGTGGAATAGTATCATATCATGTTTTTTCGCTCGCACTTCCAGTTCACAAACCACTTCCAGTTCCAAACCACGAAGTCATTTCAAAAACTCGTGCATAATGTTTATTTTTTTAAAAATCATTCAATTTCATTGGTATTTGATACTTCTATTTCAAAATAACGTAATACTGTCTTGAATAGCCCATTTTTTTTTTTTTTTAGGTTTTAACGTCTTATTTAGTTATTTTTAGGTTTTATAAGATTTGCGTAATTTACTCCAATGGTAATGAAATGGATAAGTAAGTTAAAATACTGCAGTTAACTAGCAAGGAATAAAATAGTTTAAAACCTAAAAATCCAGGCCCTGGTGATGACTAACCCATACCCAGTCACTGTGTTTTGCTTTTGCATGCGAGGTTTCAGGTACGATTTCACAGTCATTCGTATCAAATGAACTGTCACTTTCACTTAAAATCTCATCTTCAGTATTATCATAATCACTATCACTGTCCTCCAAATCACTGTCAAAATCGCTTTCAATTAGCTCAGCAATAGTACTGCTGTCAATGGCCTATACTACTACTGTATACACAAGGAGACTGACTGACACCTGATGAAGTGTATGTACTTCAATGGCTACTATTTGGGCAATAAATTATGGTGCAAGTCCTTAGGAGGAAAGCTGTAAAAGCCACATTTCTGTTCTATTCATAGAAGTTTGCAAAAGGGAAACACTTGCAGGGGTGGTCAAAATATAAGCTAGTACGTACAACTCAACTTGACACGTGAGTGTCCCTTCATTTGAGTTGAAGGCCTAACCAACGCTCTCTTGAATGTCACATCGAATGAGTCGAGTGGGTTAATCCAGGACCAGATGACCATACATACAACTTTGGTAGCTTAGTGCACTGTTCGCTATTTCAAATAACATTAATTTTTATGTTTAAATACAACATAATCCCATGTACACACCTCGTACCTAGCGAGTTGGCCGTTCGGTTAGGGGCGTGCAACTGTGAGCTTGCATTTAGGAGACCGTGGGTTCAAACTCTACTAGCGGGCGAGTTGGCCGTGCAGTTAGGGGCGCGCAGCTGTGAGCTTGCATTTAGGAGACAGTGGGCTCAAATGCTACTACCACGCGAGTTGGCCGTGTGGTTAGGGGCGTGCAGCTGTGAGCTTTCATTCAGGAGACAGTGGGCTCAAACCCTACTACCGGGCGAGTTGGCTGTGCGGTTAGGGGTGCGCAGCTGTGAGCTTTTATCCGGGAGATAGTGGGTTCGAGCCCCACTGTCAGCAGCCCTGAGGAATGTTTTCTGTGGTTTCCCATTTTCACACCAGGCAAATACTGGGGCTGTAACTTAATTAAGGCCACGGCTGCTTCCTTCCCACTCCTAGCCCTTTCCTATCCCATCATTGCCATAAGACCTATCTGTGTTGGTGCGACGTAAAGCAAAAAAATAAAATCCTACTTTCGCCAGCCGTGAAGATGGTTTTCTGTGGTTTCCCATTTTTACACCAGGAAAATGGTGGGGCTGTACCCTAATTAAGACCACGGCCGCTTCCTTCCCACTCCAAGCGAGTGGTGCGTAGCTTTCTGTCTAATGCCTTCACATATGAAACCCTTTAATATCTCCAAAAGTACTCATCAGATTTGCAAAATAAGAATGTCGAACTTATTGCTCGACTCTTAGTTGTTCTATTACAGGGCTTTCCAAATGGCAGTCTATGTGCCATATTTTGTGGCCCACGAGAGCATTTTAAGAAATAATGTGAAGAAAAGTTGCAAAAAATATTTCATAGCTCGTTCAAAAATGTATTCATTTTATACCCCTTGTAGAGCCAAGTCAGAACTAATTCATTCCTTAATATTATCTCCTGATGCGAATATAACTTTCATATAAAAAATTTAAAATCCAAATTTCACTCTTTTATGCCATTGTAAAATAGTGCTGTAAGCAATTAAAATGATCAAACCGTCATTTCAATTTAACTAAGCTGTCCCAGTGGGGACACATTTTTAGCCTATCTCCCCAAACATTTTAGGCCTAGGTGCCTCACCTTTGACATTTGTATCACCTTGGAATTTTATCCCAACTCTGTTTTAATTTTTTATTTCCTCTGCGACTTATGTCGCTAAATGTAATTGCATCTTATCTGCCCGCAGGATTATACTCCATTGCCCATATACGATGTATTCTGCTCCTATCCTTGTTATTTTCTGGTCCAGTGTTGGACCAACTCTAGAGCGAGTCTATCTCCCGCAGCTCGTTCGCTATCCAGCTAAGTTCTGCTTCGTGTAGCTTATTGGCGTGAAGCCAGTTCAGTGTCGTCCATCATGGATGTTGGATGTGTCTTGCGTTGGCTCATTGCTAGAGCAACAAAATACCACAGCATGCCTGGGTAATTCATAAAGTATGGGGGCTAATGCCCTCAAAAGTTGTATATGATTCTTCTGGGAGTGGACGTCCGCAACTTACTTACTAATTTTATTCATTTGGAAAGTTGTGAGTATAAGATCCCGGCTGACACCATACGTTAACTTATGTGCAAGGACCAAATGTAAGTTCTGTTTTTCAAGATATTATTATGATCTTTTTTTCTGGTGCTGGATTGCCTCGTCTCAAAACTTAATTAAATTTGTGGATATTATTCCGTCCTACGAATAACAACTCTGATAGATCCTCATTCCAAATGAACTTGGAAATTTTGTAAAGTGAAAAGTACTCGGCTTACTAACGGCACTTTTTCAAACTCCGTACCGCAGGAAGAACTCTTATCAAAACCTGTTTATGTCTCTGCATTTTGCTGCGAGAAATGATCTCATTTTAAATCTTAACTATATTTCGGATCATGTAAAAGATATGTTGTTAATAAGAAATGACATAATTTTACTAACGCGTAGTCATCTGCTGTCAAAATTGAGGCCACGCGATTTTCTCAGAAAACCCGAATCTTCTTATTCTTTTAATTTCCCTTCTCTAGTTCTCCTTTTCACTATGTAAAATATATATATTTTTAAATAATGGTTCTTGCTCTTGTTGGTTGTTTCTATGGCAACCGTTGCCCATGGAGATGAGTTGTTGGCAGTGGCTGAAGTTTGGGCTGTTGCTCTTTCCCTTTCATTTGTTATTTTGTTGGAGTGCATTCACTCTGTAGTTATGACATATGTAACTGTGTTGATTTGGGCATGGTTCTTGTGTTGATGTGTTAAACTCCTATATCTTGGGGTTTGATGATTAATTTGCGCGGGTTATCCCCCAAATTTGGAGGTACCTCATATCTTTAGTGTAGCACGGTGAATTTTGGGTTGTGTTGGTGACCTGTGTAAGGTAAACCTTGGTGTTTCTTTTCATTTTTGAACTAGTACTCGGTCTACTTTCTTTTACTCTTCCTGGTGTTGAGTTCTGGTTTCTTCGAGAGAATCCGTAGCCTCTCATTATTAAGTCCAATAATAAATTAAAGGGCAAGAAATCCTGTAATATTTTGAAATTAATATGCTGGAGAAACTGTTTATTTTAGGGGCTTCTGCCAGGAGATGATTTTTCTTGTTAATTATTTAATGCTAATTATAGTTTTAAATTTAGGGGGAGTCCCTCATCTCAGTGGAAATGTTTTGACTTAATCCAGTCTTATTTAATTTAATTGATTTCAATATTTTAAAGTTAATTTGTCTTAAAACGATGCACCGTAAGTTTTAAAGAAGAAAAAAGGTATTCTTTCAATTAATTGTAAAGTTTTTGCAAATGAATCAGTTAAATTTTAATTGTTTAGAGAAAGAAATTTTGGTGATTTCTTTCAAAACTTTATTCATTTCATACCCTGCCTATACTTAGTTTTGGATCCAACTATTCTCTGTGTTATGGGCCGTCAGCTAACTAGTTGCTGAGTATTTTCTGACAATTTTGATGGTTTACTTGTACCAGTAATTGCCAGTACAGCTGGTACAAAGCTTATTATTTCATGCTGGTACTTCTGCTGTATTTGCAGAATTTTACAAAAATTGGCCTATTATCAAGTGCGGCCCACGATCATGACTAAGATTTCCAGTGTGGCCCTCGAGCTCTCACAAATTGGCAACCCCTGTCCTATTTTGTGAAATCAGTATATTGTCATCTAAAAAAGCAAAGTTGCTACCAGTTTCTC